>NW_024962334.1:47503723-47637073 GCF_019238085.1 Lagopus leucura | reverse complement strand
AGGAGAGGAGAGGAGAGGAGAGGAGAGGAGAGGAGAGGAGAGGAGAGAACAGTGCATTTGGAAGGACCTTCAAAGATCATCAAATCCAGCTGCCTGAGCATTTCATGGCTAGTCAAAAGTAGAAGTATGTTACTGAGAGCATTATCCACCTCATTAGGAAGCCTATTCCAGTGCTTGAACATTCTCAAGGTCCAGTGCAAGGAACATTCTCAAAGAAAATTTACCTAATATTCCCTGGCAAAGCTTTGTGCCATTCCCCTGTCTCCTTGTCACTGGTTTCCAGGAAGAAGAGACTGAAATCTCCATCTCCACTTTCCTTCCTCAGGAAGTTGCAGAGAGCAATGAGGTCACCCCTGAGCCTTCATATCTCCAGACAAGATCACCCAAGGGTCCTCAGCTTCTCCTTGCAATGTGCCTTCATTTTCTGTTTCTGGAGAATTAAATGAATTATTCCTATTCATTGCATAAAGTAATCACTTGAAAGCTTCACCTGGTATATTTACTCTTTATCAAAATTAAGCACTGTTTTCTCAATGTCTTGATCTGAAGAAGGAACACAATAATAACAGGTCTCCAGACTCATGCATTCTTCAAAAAACACAAAAAACTTTCTTTTAATAAAATGCTGAAAAAGAAAGAAACAAGAAAAAAAGAAAAGGTCAGACATTGTCCAAATAGAAGTAGAGAAAGCTAAAAATCCTCAGTGAAGGGTTTTGATTTAACTGCCAATTGTAACAAAAACAAATGTTCATAAGACTGTGCTTGTTTTCTTGGATATGTTTCTACAGTATTAAGTCAAATTTTCATTAACTGCCAGTTGGCTGCCAAAGTTATTTCCAGAAGTTCAAGCTTCTCAGGGGCTGCACTGTAACATTAATGTGTGAGGAGTTTGCCCAAAGAGCTTCATCAGAGGAAGAAGGAGTGGGTTGGATCTTAAATTACTGCACTTATAAGGTCTTTAAGAGGAAAATTATGTATGAGGAGGTGGTGGAATGTGTTGAAAAATTAGCCCAGTGAGAGTGTGCTGATGACATCCAGGATTGGGATTAACAATGGGGCCCTGTTGTAATTTGGAAACGCTCTACTTCACTCTACTTCAAGTAGCAGTGAAACTAAGGAAGTCTGGCTTACAGTGGCTCTTTCCTGTGTAGATCCTCCAATGCTTATAAAGGTTAAGATTATTCTACTTTACACTAGGGAAGTTATTAGTGATATTTCTCTCCACTTTCTGGGGACCTCTGGGCAGACGGTATCTTTGAGATTACATCTATCAAATTCAGTTGTCAGTTTCTGTTGTTTTTAGGAAGTTGTTGCGCAGAAGGATCTGGAGGTAAGATGAAGAGACATGCAAACAGATAAGCAGACACAATCAAACAGTGTAAATGGGCACTTATTCCTAGGAAACTGGAAAAAAAATTGAAGTACTGCATGACAGGTAATGTTCATCTTGTGTTTTGTGTGAACAAGCAGACAATATAGCTGAAAAGTGTACAAAGTACTCTGCACAGAGATGCTACTATAAGCAGTGAAGAAAGTATGTAAGTACTATCTGCCTTAAAACAGAATTGTCTTTTGCTCTGGATCAAACAGTGCCACCTGACGTGCCCTCCCATCACAAGGAGCATTTGTCATTTCCTCAGGGTATGATGCAGAGTTTTTCAAGCCTTGGTCGCCTCCAAAAGCTCCTCAAGCAGAGGGACATTTCATGGAGAAATCTGAGGTAAGGTGCCAAGGAAATCTAGCATTTCCCTGTTTTTAGTAGCAGGGACTTGATCCCCTTCCAAAGCATATGGCTATGAATGTGATGATTGCTGCTAGTTCGTATTTTAGAGCAGTCGATCCCAGATTGAAAACTGATAGGATGCAAGGAAATGGCCTCAAGTTGTAGCTGGGGAGGTTTAGACTACATGTTAGGAAGAGATTTTGGTCAAGCATTTGAGTGAACTGCCTGGGGAAGTGGAGGAGTCCCCAGCCCTGGATGTGGGACTCATTTGGTAGGTTTATGGTGGGACTTGATGACCCTTGTGAGTGCCATCCAACTTGGGATACTCTAACATTCAATGATGTGATGATTCTATGACTGCAAGGTGATGCTACAGGTGACACAGTTTTTATATTGGAATTGAAAACTATTTAAGGCCATAGAAGTTTTAAGTGATATTTTTCTCCTGGAAGCCAAGGAGTGGAAGAAGACGACATTTTTGGATGTAGAGGTGGAGACTTAACTGCAAGATAAAAGAAATCCCCACTTATCAGCATGTTGCTTATAACTGCATCAAGGCATTTTTAGGAGGATGTTGCTACATGGAAGACTATAATCCCAAGGGTAGGGTAAGGTTTAATGGCCAAAGCAAGACTTGCAGCTTCCTCAGGATAGGATTTATCAAATAAAGATCTGAGACCCTCAGAAAGGAAACATAAGCCTCTGCCACTTTAAGGGTTCATTTCAGAGAATAACAGCCATAGCAGGCTGTTATTTTTGTGCTCATAATCCACATTTTAATAGTCTGATATGTCCGTGTATGCCAGCAGGAATGCTGCTGTGTTAGTCTGCCAGTCCTATTTAGGGGTACAAAATCCCCTTCACTGATGGGACAATCATTAGCAAAACAATTTCAAATGCTTCAGAAGATTATTATTATTTTTTTTCCATAGCCAATCTAAAACGGAAAAAGCATCACTAAAGAGATTGGATCAGATTCCTCACTCAGCAAAGGAAAAACAAGATGACATCCAAGCCTCTTAAGTCTTTTCACACATGGAAGGCCAGGCAGCCAAAATTCTCCTTCATCATTTCCACATTCAGCTTTCCACACACAAAGCATTACAGAACAGCACTTTTTACATAACAAATATCCCTTCTCCAAAGGAAAGAAAAAAAGAAAAAAGAAAAATAGAAAATCACGTACATCTGCCTGCATTTTCAACAATTCCTGGTTTCTTTTTAAGCTTCTTGGAAAATAATTCTATATGAATATGAAAAAATGGCATTGCCTCATGTTGTCCAGTTACCTGACCTTACCCCGCGTTCACTGAGTGAACTTCACACAGCCTGTATATTGAACCAAATTCCATTCTTTCCAGTTATTTCATTTATACTGGCTAACAGGCTTCAGAGTGCTCAGTATCCTAATATTATCCCAAATAATTTCATATTTGCATTTTAACGATTCAAAGCCTACAAATTCTTCACATCTACACTGACATTTTTGGAGTATTTTAAATGACTGGCAAAAGCTGAGAGAGCGTAGAGAGAGGATTAGGCCTGATGTCAAATGTGCTCATTTGTTATTCGTATCAAATGATTTTCTATGAAGTGACTACTATTTTTTGTCCTCTGACAGCCTGATTAGAATTGCCATCATATGTCATCAGCAATGGGCAATGGAGTGAGTGGGAAAGGCTTTTGCTCAACATCTTATTGCAAGGAGGTTGGTTCTGATCCAAATCAGCAGGAATCCCACGTAGATTTATAACAACTGACAGCCTTGAATCTTCACACAATAAAAACTTCTCAAGTCCCAACAGAAGAGGTGGAAAATTTGGATTGCTTGAGTAGAATACTGAAGTGTGAGATGAATCCTTGCAGAGTGGGTAATCATAGGATCGGAATCATAGAATAGTGTGGGTTGGAAGGGACCTTTAAGATCACCCACTTCCAACTCCCTGCTATAGGCAGGCACAGCTCCCACTAGACCAGGTTGCTCACAGCCTCCCTGGCAACCTGTTACAGCATCTCACCACCTTCACAGTAAAGAACTTCCTTCTGTAGTCTAAACCTACCTCTTTCAGCTTAAAACCATTTCCTCTTGTCCTGTTGCTACATGCCCTTGTAAAAAGTCCCTCCCCATCTTTCGTGTAGGCCACCGTCAGGTAATGTTTCTTCCCCCACCAAATTGAGGGGATACAGCATACAGACATGTTCATACATCCCTCTACAAACGTTTGTCAGCAATGAAACACCTGCAAAACTCAGCAAGCAGTGACTAAATCAATGGCTCTTCAAAATTAAAAACATATTTGTAACATTGGCCAGGCTTTATAACAAAACTTAAATTCACATTTAAATCTAAGAAGCTTCTGGAAAATCTGGCACAGCTTGTAAATTGGGATTTATTGTACTTTCTTTTTGAGTGTGTGTTTCAGCATTGAATTCAATCACCTTTACATGTTCTTTCCATGGATATAAATCTCTGCTCCCTTCTAAACCCAAAGAGATTGGTAAGCTTCAAAAAGTTCAGGGATCCAGCTTAGACTGACAACAGCATTTTTTGGAAACTTTACAGTATGTTTTCAAACTTGAGAAATCATCCTGTATGTTTTTGTTCTGAGAAATCATCCTGATAAGCAGAAAACACTGATGGATTTGGAAAACCAAGCTGGTATTTAAAGCACAGAACAGTTATCAAGTTACAGTAAGCTTTTGTTGCTTTTCCCATGTTGCCCAGTGCTGTGTTGCTGGTATTGATGCAATTTTTGTGATTGTGGCACCTGCTATGAGTCCTGGCTGTGTTCTTCTAAGCAGGAAAACTCATGCAGTGCCTGAAATAGAAATAGATATAAGTTAAGCAGCATTTTTGGATTATTTGTGCTACATCAAAATTAACTCTCATGAGAAATGTATCTAAAGCAAATCAAAGTAGCTTAATTGGAGTGCTAATGACTCTGAAATCACTGGTTTAAATACCAGAGGAGCTTCTGGGTATGTTTTCAAGTGGCAGATCTGACTGCAAAACTAAAAATGCAGAATATTTTACAGATTATATCTTCAAGAACATTTCAGAGAAAGATGACGAAAGGAAAAAGGCATATGCTGGAGTTACTTTTTGATTAAGGAACTGTAGTTAAGATGTCTTCATGTACCAGTGATATATGAGGTTCAATTAGATTTCAGATCCAAATAATACCACGAGCAGAGCCAGCAGTGATTCAGTTCATTCACGACTTGGCATTGAGGCCACACAATTTCATACACACAGATATTTGATGATACTAGAAATGCATCAATGTACCTGAGATGTCACACTGAGTATGTACACATGACACCACACCCTACCAAAAGGAAGCTGGAGATCTGACAGATGTCCTAAAACTTTTCAATTAGTTCAGGATATCTTTGTTTAGGTAAACATACTCTGTCAACCCTGTCTGTGATATTGCAACAGAGCTCTTTGTTTTTGCTTGAATAAGTTCTACTACTCTGCTCACATCCTGCTACATCTCATTAATGTATTATGCTGGAAATGAGTTGGAATGGCTGATGGATTTCAGTGGAACACTGTTTCTGTCAAGTGAAAGCTCACTGTGAGCTGAATGGTTTCCAGGCTCCAACTGCTAATAATAAGCATTTTTCACCAACTTAATTCACTGAAACAAGGACCTAAGACACAAAAGAAGTTGCAGCATAAAGAAGAAAATCTGTCTTCCTTTTTTCTTTCTGCTGGAGCCTTCACATCTTCTGTCACTGTTTTTTTTCTCTATGAACTTTGATAATGGGGTGAGTTTGGAACAACGTGAACACTCAAAGATCAGCAGCCCTGAGTGAGCACAAGGGTACAGCAGGGAAAGCAGCCTGAACCTGCAATGAAGGGCAGTGTCTAATCTGGTGCCATCTCTTTCTGATAGCTCCTGATAGACAGGTCAAAAGCCCTTCCTGTAAATAAAGACTACTTTGCTGAAAACAGTCTGACCTTTGTGAAAGGAGTAACTTCACAGACGGTCCTCTTGCCTTGCAGAGGCAAGAGAGAAACAGCAAAACTTCTCAGAGAGGAGGAAAAATCCATCTATTTCTAACACGTCACGTATCTACCTCATTATTTCTGTCTCAGCTTTCAAGTGCTTGACTCCTGTTGCTTGCAATCAACACAGGAAGGAAGGCATACAATGGGAGCAGAAGGGAAAAACACTCTCAAATCTTTTGAAATTCTAGGTTTGTGGCTATCATTCTTCATTTTTCAGCTTCTCCAGAGAAGTTACTTCGTAAAGCAAAATTGAAGATGATCCTTGAGGCACGAAAATACCTTGAAAAGGTCTTTATGAAGGCTGAGCCATTAGAGATAATCCATACATAAAAATCCCAGAAACAACACTTCCTTTCCCAGCCTTGGAGTGCATTTCAATGCAGTGTATTTTTGTAGTGAACATTCAATTTTTTCAGTCTCACCATTTATGATGAAATTTAAAACCCTGTCTTCTGGACTCAGATGGTTGGAAAAGAAACTCAGACTCCGTGTCAATACAGTGGAGCATACAGAACGAAATTAACACCTTGGCTCCTAACACTTGCTTTATTAAGGAGACTAAGTGCTTTCTTGGATCTAAAATTAATTTTTAGGTGTAACCAATGCTGCCTGGCAATATGACTTTTTGAAACTCAAAATCTAGAAGCAAAAATAAAAGCAAAAATGACCGCAAACCACCCTCACGGGGGGGCCCCCCCCCAATAACACAAAAATGTAACATTTTATTTTTTACATTCACATTACTTATTTCCCAGAGCTGATGGATGACAGCATTGTGAGAATTTAAGATAATGAGCCTCTGTTATAAAGCTGAACACTTTTATGCCACAGTGCTATTACTATTCAAAATAATAACTTGAGAGCCACAAGCAATGGAAATGACTGGATGACATTTAAAAAACTCCAAGGTAAACAGATTTTTCACTTGGATCTGTTAACTTTCTCAGTTTAAACTGTATAGAGCTGTACTTCAACCTGACAACCACAGCAGTAAACCAAGAATTGGGCTCTAAAACAGAAAGGAAACTGAAAAAATGCAGCTTTCATCTGGGACCTGTATTCTGTGCAAAAGCAAATGTTGCAGAGGCCCAATGTGCTGAAAAAAAAAAAAAAAAAAAGCACATCATAAACATTTCACATCAAACATTCTTCTCTTCCACTTCCCCTTATCTTGGGAAATTGTCAACATTTTCTGTGCATGCTGCAGTCTCCACGTATCCAACATTTAATAATGCATCCTTTTCTTTATCCACCAGTTAATGCTAATGAAGTACTTTAGATATCATGAGTCTGATGTTTCCTTTACAGCTGGGGAGTGAAACAAGAAAAAGCAATTGGTCACATCTGGCTTGGAGCACAGTTTCTTGAGGTAGAGCAAGTCAACATATCAATTCTCTGTTTCTAGATGGGTGAGGTACAACTTTTTGCTCCTACAACCCCCCACCACCCACCCACACTACTGGCCACACATTCATGCCTCTTACCTTGCACCAATCTTGCCTTTATCAGATTCCTCTAGATAACACACAGAAAAAAAAGTCAGAAAATTAAACAGGAATGGAAGAGGTGATAATTACTGTGCCTTGTTAGTGAGTTAAATAATCTCAGCAGAGAGCTGAAAGCAGCAGCAAGGATGGAGATGACCAACTGGTTGACACTGAACAAAGGAGCTGGGGGAGAGGTGCATAACCACAGCAGTGAGTGTCAAGCAAGTCTATAGCTGCAAGATCCAGGGTCATACCAGGAAGCTATCTCAGCATGCCAGTATCTGGGTGAACATTGTATATGGTCACACACATGCCTACAGTGTTGGCTGAGGTCCCAGATAAAATTGGGATCTTGTGGATGAAGATGGAATCATAACATAAAAAGGGTTTTTTTCTGTGGTATTTCCGGACTTGCAGAAGTTTGATGCTCCATCCAGTCACATGAGCATGGCAATGTGGTCTTAAGCTAAATGCTCAACTTAGTGTTCTCATCTTTCATTGCTTATGCTTTTAAAAATTGTCATTGTACTGAAATGGTATATTTCTGCAGACTAATATGATGGAGTTCTTGCAGTTCCTATTAAATCTTCAGAAGTGAATTCTAAGGAAATAAAAGAGTAGACCAAATGGAAATGACAGGAGAGAAAAGGAGAAAGAGCAATCTGGAATTCAACCAGAACGTTTAAATTACCATTGAATGGATGATAATTTAAAAGAAAAGCCAAGCAATCAATAAGAGTCACAAATAAACAGCAGAAAGGATCATTTCACATCATCAGAAAAGCAGCGAGATGGTGGTGCTGTGTTCTGCGTGCGTTTTCACACAGTGAATATAAGAATGTGCTGAACAAGCCCTGTTCTCTGAAAGCTGGTGTGATTTGCACCCGTAATTCTCAGGAAGGATCAGTCCTGGTACTGGCAGAGCAGTGGGATGAACTAAGGCCCCTGGTATGTCAGCCCCACCTGTTGGACTGACCATCAAGGAAAGTTGCCAAAGCCTTACCAGAAGGGTGACTAATCCATGCTGGAAGCGTCAGATAATTTTCCAGGCTGTGCTGTTTTTTAGTTGCAGAATGAGAGTCGGTACTGTATACATTTTTGAGTTGAGGTCACGCTTAGTGGAGACCCTAATAAAGTACACAAGTACACAGAACATCACATCAACAGAAATTTGGGCCTGGCTTTTTCCCATGCGTTTAGAGTAAAGCAACCACCTTCTGCTTTTCTGTCATCCTTTCATGCAGTATCATGTCAGGCCAAAGAATGGGAAGATGTCCAGAACAATCAACAAATCTATCCAGAGAAAGAGTGAGATGCCAGCAGGGAACATGCCATGTAAGTGGCCACTGCAACCTGATGAGCAATCTGTGGAGAACAAGAAGAAATGGGCAGTGTGCCTTTCCTATCCAGTATGTGGTCTATCTGAGGTATCAAGGCATAAAAGAACATACAAGTGCAACAGAAAGGCCTTTGCTAAACTTCTGAGAGAGAGGAGCCATTGTCCAGATGCTTCACTTCAGGGAGGGGATATGAAGACCCAAAGGTCACTACATTGGAGTGATGGACAGCAAGGAATTGATGTTCTCCTACACTATGTACATTCAGTGAAATAATATTCATTTTCTTGGTTTTCCTCATTTCTTTAACTTATCCTCTTTAAGTAGCTTCAGAGGATTCTTGGAAGAACGTTCTCAAAATGATTCTGAGCTAGATGGTGTGCCAAACATACAGGCACTGAATGGAACACCATGTTAGGATCCAGAGAGCACTTTTTCCCACTTCTGCCTCTGCTGAAAAGTCAAGATGTGCTTTCATTGAAGTTCTGCACTGTGCCTCTGCTCCCTTTTAATAGCTCCTCTTCAGGGGTTATCAACATAACCTTGAAGTATGGAGGCAAAGACAGAAAATAATACAACACTAATACACGATGAGGGGCAGAAAATGTTTGACAACTACCGAGGAAACAAGATAACTTCCTCAGCTGGATTTGACAGGCACAGGCCAGATGACATACAACCAATCCCACTCTTTTTAATGGATTCACTTAAATAACATTAAGACCTTAATAATCAGACAAATGATGGTATCACAAGTGGTTATAGAAAACTTGCTCTTCTCTTGATATTTCCTGTATTTTTGTGCCCACATGTATCTATGCAGTTGGCTTGTCAGTATAACACATGTTCAGGGAAAACTGTCAAACAGAGGCCATGAATAATCTAGGGGGAAGTAAAATAGACATAGATAAAAATCAGTGTACATTCTTGCAACTAAACTCATCTTTCAATACTTATTTTAGAGTTGCATTCCTGCTCTCATCTCTCACAATTCACATAAACTCCAGAAAACTCTTGGATTCGTACTTCTTCTCTATCTTAGACATTCCAAAATGTGGCTTCCTGCAGATTGCTTTGGCGCACCATGATTTATTTACTCCATGCTGGCTTTAGACATGTTTTCTCTATTATCGACCATTTTGCCACTATTGTGTGCTGGGTTACAGAGTGTCAGCTAAGCCCTAAGAAACAGACTGTGCATCTTCTTCATCTGTTGCAAGCATAACGCAAGGTCCATTATATTTAATTATATTTTAAATATTCTGTGTTTGGACTGCGCACACTAAAGCTTGGGAGAACATCCCAGTGAGCTGCTTCTCGTGAGATAATGCACAACTTGTGGAGGTTTCTCAATCATATATAAAGCTTGTGAATATAGATTCTTTGTTATTTGGAGGATATGAAGTTGGGAGAGAAACACACAGCTGGTAAAAGACTAGTCTTAGAGTCTGAGGATGTGGTGCTTGCTATTGCTCCATCAATCACAGCTTATAAAGTTTGTTGGGTCTCTTAATACTTTTACCCTTGACTACTTTCACCCATAAAATTAAGACAATGATATTCATTCATGCATTGTTGCAAAATATTGGAAGACCTTTCAAATTAAATAGTTGGGTTACTGTCTCAGCGAGACGACAAATACAGCTGTCTCCTCCTAGCCCAGAAAAGAATATACAGTGCTTACACATCGACTAGCAAATAAAACAGGACCCAGACATAGGCACAGAGATGATTTTGTGAACTTATGGAAATCCCTTGCTCAAAAGGTAGCAGGAGCCAGGAGCAATTCCCAAAGGACAGCTTGGATGTGGCCTTTTTCTTTATAAGATGGAGATGAGGGAAAGTTTCTGTGTGAACATGAATCATCCTGTGTTACTTGGCCTCAGGGAGTAGGGCCTGACATGTTTTAATTTACTGCATAATGAAGTGGCAAAGGGAAGGAGAGTGGGTCATGCATGAGAACTGAATTCCATGGCCTTACATTACAATGATGGTGTGATTGCATACTGCTCTGTTTCACTGACCTTTCCTGTGACAACAGCTTATGTCTACATTCCTCCTTCTGCACTTTGTCCATCCCATGTCTTGCCTGTCTCAGAGAAGAAAAGCTGGACATTTAGCAGCTGAGTCTAAGAGCCTCCTGCTTCTATTTACATCCAATAACTCCCGTGCTCTCCTTTCCTACCAGAATGGCTTGTGAAGGTGCACAGCGATGGAAGACACTCTGAAACTGTGTATTGTTTCCCAGTCCCATTTTGACTCTTCTTCCTCTCATCCCCTGCACTCACAAATCTCCACACATCACTCTACTCCACGCATATAAAAACAAAATTATTTTCCAGATTGGTTGTTCTTTGCTTTGGATGCAAACACTCTCCAATGCACACTTGCTTGTCTCATCATCTAGGAGGAAGTTTTTCATACAGAGGGTGGTGACACAATGGCACAGGTTGCCCAAGGAGGCTGTGGCTGCTCCATCCCTGCAGGCATTCAAGGCCAGGCTGGATGTGGCTCTGGGCAGCCTGGTCTGCTGGTTGGTGACCCTGCACATAGCAGGGGGTTGAAACTAGATGATCATTATGGTCCTTTTCAACCCAGGTCATTATATGATTCTATGATTCTATGATCCTCTCCTGTAGGGCTTCCCGCTGTTATAGGAAAGCACACACAGAGGTGTAGGATGATATTTGGAAATGACGTTCTCCTTTCTTCCTCTTGGGAAGATACGATGCCTCTTTCCAGGCACGAGCAGAAACTGGCAGAAATAAAAAATATCTTCCCTCATCCAGGACCCTTTCTTCCTCCTGTCTTCTTCTTCCTTATTGCAGCTTCTGGTATATTCCTAGATTTTTATCTTCCAGCAGGAATAAACACTGCATCCATCCAGTCAGAGCGGATATGAAATCAATTCAAAAGGGGTTCTCTAGTTGCTATTTATAAATCAGGCAGGGTATTATTATTATTATTCCTGAGGTTGAAAAAACAGAAGAAATTATGCCCTATTTGTACAGCTCTGCTGTCCTGGAACATTTTGGGTGTCGTTCACAAATCCTCTCACATCCAGCAGACCAAGCCTCCTGTGGCTGCAGCAGAAAGAAGAGGCAAGCTCAATTAGAAGTCAAGTCATGATAAATTTTCTGTTGCCATTGGCTAGCAGACTTGGATGGGAGAGCCAGCCAGTCCCAGTGCCAAGAGGAAATCTGACACAGATGACAGTCTGACTTCCAGTACCTAGAAAAAAGGGGCCAGCCAGCACTGTGTGTGCATGTGCTTTTTCTCAAGAACCCTTATGTGCTTAAAGTGTGGAATCCAAGCCCTACTGCGTTTTCACTTCTGTGCGTAGGAACAAAACAGAACACTATCTCCTGCTGCTGGCAGGGCTCAAGTAGAAACACTTCAGACACTCTGCTGTAACCAGGATCCCCTTGTACACCTGCCCAGTCTGCCTTTTTTTCTTTTTTTTTTTAATTTTTTGCATGAAGTGACCTGAGAAGAACTCGCCTGGTGATGCTATTTTCCCTCTCTCTGAGTGCATGGCAGATTTACAGTGGCTCGAGTTAGACTGGGACATGGTGTCTGGCGACTGTTCCCAGCTGTGCCATGTTCCTAAAACTCATGTCTGTAGCTGGATGCTGTATTCCAGGAGCTGTCTGATGTGTCCAAAGCTATTTCCTGTCATCATAGGTTATCTGCTTTCAAAACTCCTTCAAGGCTCAGAGCCCAGGGTCCAAGCCACAGAATATGGGGCCAAGTTTCAATCCTTGTCCTGTCCGAGTAACCCCAAAACTGGTGCAAAGACAAATTCATTGAATAAAGATCAACTTGTTGGCAGTAAAGAGGAAAATGTTTGACTTGAAGTATTTCTTTATTATTTTACTGAGATGTTTATGGCTCCCATTCAGAATTCTGAATTGGTATTGCCAGATGCAATACCAATATATAAATAGAGCATTTATAAAACATTATGTGTACATTTATATGGATGTATGTACGTATGTAAAGCTAGCACAAACAGATCCACAGATAGCTAGATATACCTCCTACAGACATGATTTTCTTTCCTAGTAGCTTAACCTAGAAAAAGCTGAAATGAATGGGAAGGGTGAGGGTATTTTCTAGATAGAAGATTTCTGGGCAGAAAATGCAGTCCTTCAAAATTAGTGCATCTTGAAGAAGATGATGAAAGTGATGATGAATGTTTTTGAGGTAAACCATATTGGAACATTCTTGTTTTGCCGATCTGATGTGCTTTGTTTCCAATCAGTTCAATAGTATTGTCCTATCGAGGCAATGATTTACAGGAACTGTAGTTCAAAATCTCATCAGTCTTGTGAAATGAATAGCCTGGAAGACTTTGCTCACCACGTGCTTACTATAAGGCATGCATTCTTTTCAGAGTTTTACTTGGTACATGACAAGAGATGTAATCTGACCATACAGCTTTCCTCCTACAAAGGGAAAAAGATTCAAACCATTTCAGAGACTATATCCCTAACACACCACATCACAGAAACACAGCTCAATGATGAAAAAGCCTACAACAAAGGTTCATTTCAGCAAGTCCAACTAGAACATTTCAAATGGGGCAAAGTTAAAATATTACTCCTAGTTAAATTCTTGAGGCAAAACAGTCCTATATTTTTCATTGAAATTTCTAATAGCTTCTGTGACAAAAAAAAAAAAAAAGAAAGAAAAAAAGAAAAAAGAAAAAACCTCAGTTTCTTCTCTTAATAATGGCTCAAAGCAAATAGTGAATGGAAATCTCCAAATTTCAATTTGAGGATTCAATAAATGAGAATAGATCTTTCATGTAAAATAATTCACGTGCTTGAATGGCTTCATCACTGGTGATTCACCACCAAACAATGGAAGTACAATTTTTGTTGTCTATTTTGACAGAAAAGATGCTGTCTCCCCATGATGACCATCAAACACCCTATAGAATGACTGCAAACCATGCTGTTAAAACTGTGAATTCAGTTGGAAAGTTTGTTTTGTTTGTTTTCCCCATTAAGGTTTGTAGCCTAAACATAATTATCCTTTCTTATTATTTGTTTCTAAGCAGAATGGAATTGGAAAGAAAACCATGCTGAAACTTAAGAGGAAATATAATCCCTTTTTGCTTCCTTATGCTCTTAGTATTCATTGATTACTTTTATCAGATGCCCACTTATTTACAAGCTGGTGTCCCTAATATTGTTTAGAGTTTTGTATGGAAGATTTCCAATTAACAAACCAATTAGCATCTTAAACTGCCTAAAGAGAAGTGCTTGCCCTCGGTAAAGAGGATCCTCCACTTTGAAATGCCAGAAAACGAGAGAAAACAGAAGAAATGAATCCTGAAAAATACCAGCTTTCCTCTTTGTAGAGCAGAAAGTTTAGGAGCCTCTCTTAGATGAACGATAACAAGCAATTTGCAAATATTTGATAGGGAAGTAAAAGTATTATTCTACTCTAGGATATTTGTCCACTGTGATAAAAAATAACCTGGCAAAGAAGAGGCTCTGCCTTGCAATAAACATGTATGGGCAATTTTAGAGTGATTAGGCTGTGGACATTGTCTAATTGCCTTAAACTAATTTCCTTGTTCCATTAAGTACTAGAGGCTGTAAAAGGCAAGGCAGTCTAATAATTTCCTAGAAATACAATAGAGATTGAAATCTGCACTTAGCCTCACAGCTCAAACAGGTGCATTAACAATTTGCTGACCAGCATCCAAAATGCAGCTGATCTCCCTCTGGGTCTCCCTTGATCTGCAGGGAGATGAGCCCCTAAAAGGCCTTATTTTTTGTTGTTCTTTTCGTTTGATTGTTTGTTTCTTTTTAATGGTAGGCCTATAATTAATTCCTCTGATGTAGAAAGAGAGCTAGAGAGTTGTAAGCCCTGGTCATGGCCTTCTGCAAGGTGTAGGGTCTCTGGAACATATAACGTGGTCAAAAGGTGCTTGACTACATCTCAGAGGAAGGCAAGATGAAGGCAAATGAATGCAAATAAATACAAGCAAACTAATAGAAGAAGAAGAAAAAAAGACTTTTACTGCCAATCTGAATTGGAAAGAAAATGCCTTCTTGATTTCAGATTGCTTATTGGCATGATGAGGAACGTGTAAGCAAATTCTGTTCATCAGGTGACTGCAAGGTGTTAACACTACTAAGTGCATCCCATGGTTATCTGTAGCAGTTCTTCAGTGCTTCAAGGGAGTTAAAACTGAAGTCTTTCTTCAGTCAAGAGCCTATGGAGAGGAGGTTGGTCCCTTTCGGACTCCTAAAGGGAACAAGTGGAATCCTGGGACAATAAAATTAATATGACAGTCTATGTGACAAATAAATAAGGTTAACAAAAACCAATGCGATCACTCTTCAAAGTCTACACCAAATCAGATGGTTAAGAAGTTTTACCACAGATATCAAATAGCATTCTGTGCCTTCCATAGACTTTTCAAACTCCTTTTCTAACACACTGCAGGCAGCTTGCCCCTGTTATTCTCTACTACTTCACACTGCTAGTAGCTGCAAACCTAATTTCCAGTTTCAACCTTTCTGATGGTTTAACACAGGGGTCAGTGGGTCCAATGTCATCATTTCATCTGGGAATCATGAGTGTTTTCAAAACAAGACCCAACGATCTAGCTGTGGAGCTGAATCCTGATGTGGAAAGAAAGTACCTTCATCAGAATTCACTTTGCTGCCAGGTACCTGGGCAGGTTGTCACGTTTCACACTGTTTTTTTGAGGTGGCATGAATGCAGTGGAGATCCATGTGCTCCATTGAACAAACACTAAAGGGGTCATTGCTTCTAGCACCATCAGGGGGCTGTGATTGCACATTTCTCAACAGTTTCAATTGAACACCAGCACTGATTAATTACACAGGGGAAGAGCCATGCATACAACCTGCCCCAACATGTTATGAGTGACTGAAATAAGGAGGAGAATAAACATTTGTCCTTCCTTGCTTGTTAGGAATGAGCTGGTTTGTGCCACATAGCACTTGGCTTCAACCACAAAAGCAAGGTCACCATTGTTCCTATCACTGTAAAGGTCAAGATGTCTTCTGTGGGAGAATGAGTAGCATTCATGCAAGTCTCCTGGGAATGAAGCATTGTGCTTTCTCATCTGAGTCAAGGTGAACTTCAGCACGACACCTTGGAAGAACTGGGAAGTAACAGGTATAGAAAACCATAAGGAAGAGAACAGCTTTTGCAGCCCACTCATCATTTTGCATTTGAATTACTGCAAAGAAGAGGTAGACAACTTATTATGTAGGAGTTTCCTAATATTTATTATTGGTTGACATGTCCAGGGATCGTAAGATAATCGTATTTTATTTTATTTTATTTTTTTTCCTCTCTCCTCTAAATTTAAGAGATAAAATTCAGTTTATTTAATCAGTGGAAGAGATGTACTCGGGCACCATTCTCATGTGATGATATGCAGACGTACGTATTTGGGTTTCTAAGCCTAGACATTAATCCTGAGTGATGCATTTCTCATTTTCCCACCTGCTTCCAAGCTGAAGCATTGTATACTGAAGTTGCATCAAGCTCATCTATATAGAGTTGCTGTATAAGCATGTGTGACAATCAAGAAGAATTGCTGCTCAGGCTAGACCCTATACTGACAGGCACTGCAGCACCCATCCTTTTTGTAAATTAGTCATACTCCATTTTAATAATACTCAAACTTTCTGCCCACACAATGCAGCATTTCACTTGGAGGCCGGACCCATTTCTATGTCAGCAGCTGCTATGGCAATTGGACCTGTGGTTTTAGCACCTGAGTATGCCTCATTAGTAGGTGGCACACAGCCTCCTGGAAGCAAAATGGACCTTGGCAAGCAGAAAAACAGTCCATCATCCTTACACAAAGAAAAATTATCGTCAAAACTTCAACTTGTCAAATTAATTCTTGTGGTTTGAAGTGCTAGGCCCATTACAGCCTATTCCAGACAGCATTTGCTTAAAAAAAAAAAATCATAAAGTAAGTGGATCAGAAGAAAAACAGTCAATGTCTTCAAAGTCCTTTAGCCAGAATCTGGTTCATTACATACATCATTTCTTTTATGTCTAAAACCTTTTACAATGCATGTCATATAGGACTTACAATTGACTGCAAATTTGTTAACATCTGAGGTAAGTATTCTGGCTGAGAACATGGGAAGGATATTACAATCTGGGGATCAGTTCTGCTTGCAAATAACACTTATAACCAAATAGTGTGTTCGTGTGCACCTACAAGACTGGGTCAGTTGAAAATGGCCAACCTCCTGATATCCATCCTCCAATGAGTCCTTTGTATCTTCAAAGTCAGACTGAGATACTGAGGTACACTGCATCCAAGATCTCCTTAATTGTGATTAGTTTTCCTGAACCCTTCTAATTTACAAGAAGAAAGTGTCTGGACTCCAGAAATGGAGATGTGGATTTGCAAAGGTCAGTTACAGATGGATTACAGTCCTCTCTGTAGCAAGAGGATGTCCTGATGCCCGCAGTACACAGTTACCTTAACAAATCAGTTCAGTGATCAGTGACACTTATCCAAGAGAATAACAACAAATATAATTACTACTAATATTAATAATCATTAATCTAAATTAAGTCTTTTATGCTTTGGCAGGATGAACTATGCTGAACAAAGAAGAACAGTGCTTACTGGGATTATGTGAAGTAGGAGAATAATTTAATACACATGTTCTGGGTTTCTGCCCTCTGGTCAGTGGTTTCTGGGACAGAGAAGGAACACAGAACACATTCTCAGAACTGACAGGGTAATGGTCTCCCAGTACAGGCTATTCAATTTATTTAATGAACTGGATGGCATAAATAATATCCTCAAGAAAGAGAAAAACAAATACGTCACCAGCTTGAGATCAATAGCAGCTGATGAAGTGACAATGATTCTTCTAAAAAAAAAAAGATGCTGGCATGGAAGCTTTCCAGGTATGGGTTTATGGTGCAGGTTTGAAAATAACTCACTGGTTTAAAAGGACAAGAGGAGTCTGAATTATAGTATTAGAGAAATCACAGTATGTGTTGGCTAGTCTAGAATTAAAGCTAATAAAGACTAAGTAGACATAAATCTGTGGACATTTTTTTGAAAACTTTATGCTGTAGTGATGTTAGCCCTTAATAATACCTGGCTTTTCATCAGTAACATTCAAACCACTTTACAAGGGAGTTCATTCTCATTATCCTCCCTTTATAAATGGGGACTTTGAAATAAAAGGATAAGAAGTCATTGCTGAGGAGGAATGCAAAGACGACCACATATCCTGAGTCCATATTCAGTACACTCAGAATTTGCTGTTTGTGTAAAAGCAGAGATCAAATTTTGGGTGGCTCCAGAAATACATCTGAAGACAAGCTTTAGTTAATTACCAGTTATAGAACTGAGGCATGAAATTCTCTAACTCCACCCATTAATCTGGCCTTCTCCTGACCCAGGAGACCAGCGCAAGATGCAGTTCTCAATGCAGTATGTGAGCATTCCAGTCACACATCTGTAGAAGATTGGCTCTCCCCCTGCAGATTTCACAAGACAGAGGCAAACAAGATGTACTTGATTCTTTAATAACAATGTAAAAGTTGTGTCTTTTTTGTGAAGTTTCTCCCAGATACTTTTTTTTTTTTTTTTGGAAGTGATGAAGCATATTATATCGAGGACAAAACTTGTATTAAACTCCAAGTTCCCTGGCCATGCATGTGGCCTATCTGTTGGCTTACTCCCTGACTCTGGCCTGGAGAGAATCAGTTGGCTTTTCAGGCTGCCAACCTTAGGTGGAAGGAAGTTGATTTGCACTGAAGACATGTCTTTCCATGCCGGGTGTAAGTGACTTTAGCCATTTGGAAGTAGGAATTGTCCCTTCACTGTTGTGTTGATATAATACCTAGAGATACGGAGATTTTTACTGTCTGAGTTTATAGATATACTTGAAGTTGAGTTGCTTGCATGACCAACCATGCATCGAGGAGAAGGACAAAGAAAAGTAATACAGAAGCCTTACCTAAAATATTATCATTTTTTGTTTCTTAAGCACTTGAGCCAGGGATCTCTCTTAAGAGATGGCATCTAAAACTTGCAGTTTTAGTAATGCTCTGCACAGTCAGCATTGTCATAGTCATCACAGTCAGAGCTTTCAGCAGGAGACCCGTTACTACGATGAGTGTTTTACCAACTAAATTAATATCCTGCTTCCTCATACTCATTCCCCTTCATCCTTCATGAATTGTCTCAGCATGTAGAGAAGATTGCACTACTATGCAGAAGGGTATAGAGCTTGGAAAGTTAAATTCCATAAAAATCAAGAGGCTTGAGTATCTTCTCCTGAAGGATGTGCTTGTACCCCAGAGACCCAGTTTTTCAGTGAGTACTCTAAGGACCACCAGAAGTTTGCATTCATTCCAATTACAATACCTCCTAGAATTTTTCATGATAATAGTGTAATTGAAATGGAGAATCTAAGTCTGTTAAGAACAGTGTTCTGCAATTCCATAGAGGTAGTTCAGATGTCTAGGCCACCCTTGAAAGCCTCTCTAATATCCTGTGAATTAAGGTAGTTATCACTTTTCTGCTGCAGTTATTGCTGCTGAGTTATCTTGAGCTTTCTCCAAGTCTACTTACTTCACTCCTCACCTCAGGAACACAGGAACATCTTCCCTGCTTTTGTTGATGGCATGTAGGTGGGAGATAGACTTTCAGCTATCCCAGCCAAGGAAAATGGCAAGGACTGAAGAAACATTCAAACTACAAATGGCAGAATTGAGCTGAGATCAATGATGGGTGAGGAGATGGAGTCTGGAGCATTTATTTAAACTTTGGCAACTAAAACCTGTTTTAAACTTGTTAAAAGCTCTTTAGCTCAGTAGAATAGGAACCTGCTATCTAAAAACAGAAGAAGGTTTGCAGAAAGCCTGGCTTTTACTTTGAAATTTGTTAACAAAGTCCTCACTGTTATCAGTGAGTTTTCTCATGACATCTGCTGACTTTGATGAGTGGGTTCATGAGAGCAGATTGCCATTAAAAGTGTCAGGTATGGACAATGCCTGCAAGTAATAAGTAATGGCTATGCTACAGCTGCTAAGATCCTTTTGTACTAGAAAGTCCCATGTAGATGTCTTGAGAACTGGCTTTACCTCCCAGGTTTATTTCTAGACAGCTCAGTTCAGAAGGAATGTGCATCCTGGCACAACATCAGCCCTTTGGCCTCCAGCAGGCAAATAATGGAGATCAGGTTGTACTGGGTATTCATATCTGTACCACACACTTTGCAATGCTACATGGATATGGAAATGTTCGTACACAAATAGATTTGCACCTCTATGGCAGATTCCTCATTTTCTCAAAGACCACCTGGAAGATATTAGGAACAGTTAAGCTTTTTCTGCTACCCTCACTTTTAGTAACTGGGAAAAAGGAAATCTTCCATAGAAGAATGAAAGAGAAATGGTTTGTTTAGTTCAGCAGAGGAAAGCTGAAGCAGGATGTAACTGCTCCCTGTGTGTGTACTACAGAAGAAACAAAACAAACAGGCAAAATTAAAAAATAAAGTAACGCAAACATGCACACAAACACACGCAGTAAACACACATAAAAACAAACCAACCAACCCAAACAAACGAACAACAACAAAAACACATAGACTAGGAGGAGGAAAGCTTTCTGGACTGAAAGGCAGTATTCTCAGAAGAAAGTATAACCAAAAGTATAACCGCAGGCTAGACCCAGAAGACTACAAAAATGAGGTTCTGGTATACAGTGTGTCATAAAAATATCTCTATAATAGCCAAAGGTGATAAGATTTGCAGTAGACCACTTGTCAGCTCTGACATAGGCTTCTAGGACCAGCAATTATTGACAAAATATAGGACTTCATAGTGCCCGCTCCTCCCAAAACCAACAGACTGTGCACTAGTCTAGTCTTTAGCCAATGAAATTCTCTCTTGGTTTCACTTATTTGGATGATTAACTTCTTCCCAATTCCAGCTGACAGAGGAGAAAACAGTTCACCTGTTAAACCTTCATGTAAGCATTTCTGTGCTGTGGACATTTGGGCCAAAACCATCCATCAGCTCCTGAAAATGACACTGTAATGAGCTAAGTATTTCAGAGCTCTGACTCATGACATGCTTGAAAGATCAAAAATCTGTCTATCCAAACTCATTAATTTATTCTAGGGGAAAGTGTCCATGAAAAATAAAACAGGCACTATCTCCTCTGAGATCTGCTGCTAGCCGTTAAACACTGAATCCTAAGTCAATTATTACACACCTTTTTGAGATTCGTAGAATCATAGAATCCTTAGAGCTGGGACCTCTGATGGCCATCTGGTCCAACTCCCCTGCAATGAACAGAGACACCTACAGCTCCATCCAGTGCTTAGTGCTTTGTCCAATCTGTTAGAGAAAAACTGGAACATCATAAGAGAATTTTGACTTTTCCTGGCTAAACTTGTAAAAGCCAAAATTGCAGCCTAAAGAGTGGGAATTTACTTTTGAAGGTAAAGAAAAAAAAATCTTATTCTAGCTTTAAACGATAACCACTTGGCCTGTATTGAATTGAGAGTAAAAGGAGGCATAGAAGAGACAGCTGTAAATAGTAAGAGATCTGGGATTAGACTGCCCAGGCAACAGTGCATGGAACTTTCTGATACATAAAAAGAAGTTGAAGAACTGAGATATTATGATGTTAGTTAAGATACAACTTACGAAGCCCACAAATAGTAGGTTAAGTCATTCTCCAGTAACAGACTCTAAATGACATCTCAGGAGGACAGGAATAAAATAATCACAGAGGTTTGGAGTTGGAATGGACCTTGTAAAATCATTTTATCCAGCTGTTCTCTGAGGCAGGATGGTTATTTCCAACAGATGTGCCTGTGACCTGTCTCTAAACAGTACCAGGAAAATGTTTAGAGTACTGTCAGAACATAACTGGACTTAGCATTAATATTATAACTAAGAAAAAATATTGTTTTAATATATTTTTTAAACTTCTACTACATACTCCAAGGGCTTTATCATATCCAGAATGTAGCACCTGATGAGGAAAACAATGCTAGAAAAGAATTTCCCATTGGGTTACTCTTCTGCCTGCTAATGAGCCCAAACAATCATCAAGTGTTATTTATTTCAGTGTGGATTTATTTAGTCTCAGATTTGTGTGGTTTCCTACGGATCCACTCAACATGTTCAACGTTATGCAAGGTCCTGATCAAGGGGTATTTGCTAAACAAAGGGTTTCTTCTGAGTTTGAGAAAATAATACCTTTTTCGTTTTAACAAGTATGCCTTTAGAATGTGAGAAGTCCAAACTGAAAACAAAACCAAACCAAAATGAAACAGAAAACACCTTTGCAGTGAATATCATCTGGGAACTATAAACAATCTTAGAGATTCCAGGACACCAGCAAACCATGATTTTATTAAAGTGACATCATGCTTCAGCACTGGGCCAGAACAAATGCAATATTCTTCTAATGTTCTGTTGTAGTGAAGTACAACCATAAATTCACAGACTTTAAAATCCAGAGTGAAAGAAAGCTTCACTCATGGGTCTCTTGTGACAGAGTTGTTCTGGTTGTTGATTTTATTCAGGAAGACATGAACTTTTTCATTTCAAGAACCCCTTAGTATTTAAAATGACATCTCAGAAGTGCTGCTTTTGATAGGTAGGAGTATTACTTTAGAACACTTGCTTACTGCTTGGCATCCCTTCTAGAAGCACACAAGGAACAAGACAGAGATCAAGTAAGGGCACAGAGTCAATGCTAAGATTTTTGTAGTGACACCTCAGGCTGCATTAAACTCCAGATTCTCATATTTTAAATAAATTATTTAAAATATATATAAAAAAAAAGTAGCCACAATGTCTGTGTCTGCAAAGTGAGTTAAGAAAGGAGGTTCTGTCACTTAAACAGAGGTGCCTGGTGCCATCTGAAAGGACCCAGGGCACCCTGCTTGGATTGCAGCTGCCAGCCCAGAAGACCTGTGGTTTGTAGGTCCTGTGTCATATATGCCAGAGCTATGCAGCTGTTTCAGATATTCTAGCATATTCTACCTAGCAGAAAAGCATCAAATAAATCCAAACTTTGGAATATGAAGCTAAATTAATTCAACTGAGAATTGAGAAGTGATGCTGATTTACCACTGGAACAATCTATGAGGCTCCCCTGTTTTGGGACTGAGCGACTTTACGACAAAAGTTCCCAAGGCAAACACCTGTTATTGGATTCAGGAGAAGGGCGACCATTTAAACTTTTAAGCCATGATTTCCATATCAGATAATAAGATTTAATTGTCCCTTCTCGTCTTAAAACTCTTATGAGCCAGATATCCATTCTAGTCCCCTGAGTCCCAGTTCATTGTCTTGGTTTCCAGACCATGATAGCTTTCTCATTCCATCCAGAAAGTCTGTTCTGGAGCCAAAGATGAAGTGAAATATCTTTCATTGCAGAGCTCATTGTAACATAATCAATCTCATATGGTTGTCCTGCTGTTGTTGTGACTGCAGGGGAATAGCACTCTGTTTCTTGTAACAAATGTAGAAATCCAGCTGCTGAACCTCAGGGGGGATCAGACCTGGTGCTTGATTATCTCAGACTTCTTCCAGCCATCGTTCACCTGCATTGATCCTTTTTTAGAGAGCATTCTGTTCTATGTACCTTTCAAGTATATCAGAACTTTTGCAAGCTAAATTCTGTTTCTAAATCAGAACCATTATAGGATCTACTGAGGGAATAGGTAGGATTGAGTTTGCACTAAAACAGATCAGCTATGATCTATCACAGCTGGCATCTTGATTCAAACTTGAGCCTGGTGTAGTCCAACACAAACATGAACAGAAAAGAACTGAACTGAATGCACTGATATTACTGTGGTTCTCTCCTAAAGGGGAAATGCCACCAGCCCAGAGCAGGTCCCCAGCAGAGTTAATGGGTATGTCTGATCAGGCACACCAAATAGTTGACAGCCACCAAAAGCCACCTGTGTGCAGGTATTTGTCTTCTCAGGTAGCAGTTCTGGGAAAAATCCATCAAATAATAAATATTCATGAGTCAAGAGGTCAAAGAAAGGACTCTGTAAGCTGCTGGTGAGCCCATTCAGCTTGGATTCTCAGCTCTGCTTTACAAAGCACAGAATCGTTAAGGTTGGAAAAGACCACTAAGGTCTTCAAGCCCAACCATTAACCCACCCCCATCATGCCCACTAAACCATGTCCCCAAGTGCCACATCTCCATGGTTCTTGAATGCCTCCAGTGGCTGTTCTGTGTCTATAAACATCTTTATGTCCATAGGCAGTATCCACAGCAAAGAAGGGGAGACTGATTGCATGCTCCCTTACTCTGCACCAGGTACATCACTCAGGTGGCAGAAAGTGTTTAAATCACTGTTTTATCTCTGCTAATCACTGTTTTATCTCTGGTACAGAGAATTAGATATGTATTTTCAGGAGCCTCACCACTAGTTTGGATATTCTTTGTTCCAAAGAGTTTCAGTTGCAAACTGGGTGCACTTGAATATGATGCAGTGAACTGTCTAAATCCAGTCTTTCAAAGGAACTCTGCATGAAAAAGGAATTCTGACAGGATCAGCCTGAGCTTGCAAGCTCAATGTAGAAGGAACTGCCAACAGCTTTTTCAGGAAAAGAACAAAGAAAGCAAACCTGCTCACTGATGGAAGCTCCTTTAGTACAGTTTATTACAGCAAATCATGCACAGAGACTTTATAAAAAGAAGAGTCTGAAATGAATCAGAATCAGAACTTTGTGACTTGTTTTGAGCATAAATTTGTTTTGTTTTGTTTTGTTTTCCCTTCCTTTGTTCTCCATCTCTGCCTTTACATTTAAGTGATTGCAATTTTTGTGTGTTATTCATTCATCAGAGGGAAGAGCAATGCTGCTGACCTGTCCTGGAAAGTATAGGAGGTATATAAGGAAAAGTGGGAGAGGACAAATGAATAGAATACTACAAATTTATGTAAATAAACAGCAGAACTGAGGGAAATAGATCTTACAAAAACAGCCCAGCCTATCCTAGAGATCATCTGTATCACAGAATCATAAAGTTCGGAAAGGCCACTGAGACAATCTACTCCAACAGCCAGCCCATCACCATCAAGCCCATTATCTGTGTCCATTAGTGCCACATTTATTTGTTTCTTGAATACCTCCAGGGACTGAGCATAAGTATGCTATGGAAAGAGCCCCTTCCAAGCTATTCATAGGGATTGCTGCATAGGACTCAGCCTCATGAAGAGTTTCTTGTGCCTTGTTTCTTGGCCAAGCACGGGTAGCGAGGAGACCTCTAAAAAAGCTATTTTATCTTAGGCACAGCACTCAGTGGAGAGGCATCATACAGCTGCAGATCAGCAAAAAACAGATGACAAGATGGGAATGTGAATCATGGTCCTTCATTCTCTGTTAATTCTCCACCCATCAGACTCTACAGACCAAAACCTTTGAAGTTTCCAGGATTCCCAAGAGCGTGGATGTCCCAAAAACAACTACATGATTGACCCATCTATTACAGGATGGTACAATACAGAGACCTTGCTATGTCATTGCAGTTGCTCAGCCATGCCATTTATCAAACCAAAGGATTCATGCATTGAATTAATTAGTTTCTACATTGTTCAGACCTCAGACCTCGTGTTGCAAGTGATGCAGAGGTCAGGGGTGACTGGCTGCAGTTGCTAAAAGCTGTTCTGTATGCACTCAAGAGTAGAAAAAAAAGAGCCAGAGGACATGTTTCATTCAGCTCAAGCTTGGCTCAGCAGGAGGACTAGAGGCTGGATCCATGAAGGACTGTAAATTCGATGGAGATACTTCTAGAACTGTTTCCTGAGGATCCAATGTAAAGAAGGAAATGAGGCCACTGGACTGCCTCCATAATTTCTCATGGCCTGGGGATAGAGGTAAATGTTTTAGGCAGCCCTGCAAGGCTTAGCATACACTCAGATATGGGATTACTTCAGTGTAGGTCTGTGTTATGTAACCTGCAATAGGAAAGCTGTACAAATTTGGGCTCCTGATGTTTCCTGGGACTCCTGTTCCAAAAATAGGCGTCTCCACCAGAACTAGTGTTCATTTCCTTTTAAGTGGAAAAAAACTTTTCATTTTAGAGTGCAGCTTCATTCTTAAAGCAAAAATATCCTGACAGAATGAAATTAATCCTTCAGAGAGACCAAAACATGGCTACAAAAGGAAGGAAACCAGTTATCATGTGTCAAGTCAATTGAATTTGGTATCATAAACAAAATAGGATATCTAGATTTGGATAAAGGACATTCTGGTTGTTCTCAAGAACAACTCTGATTTGGCTGCATGAAGCCATGTAAAAATGATAACAAAGAGCTGTAACTTACAATATCGAGGTGCAGTTTCCTGCACTAGCACAGGATCTATGTGCAGCCTTGAGATAACTCAGCTGCCTACACACAGGTCATCCAATACCTTTGGATACATTATGCGGGTGCCCAGTACTGCTCTGGGAGGAGGCAGATCTCTTGCAAGACTTGTGTCATATTTCCCATACTACGTTGTGTCTAAGCCATTTTCAATAACACTAGATTCCTTTGTATAGGTAGTTGAGCCCCTACTTTTTGCATTTCTTGTCTTATCTTTCCTATAGGTAGGTAAGGAGCAGGAAACACTGGTGGAGGGCTTGCTGCAGGGATGCTAAAGACAATGACTCTGAGTCACTCATCCACAGGAGGGATTCCTGTGCTAGACCTACTGGCAGATTCCCTGTTCCTTTATCCAGGTAGAAACCATGGTAATACATGAGCAAAACACAGGTGAGGTTCAGTGGCATTCAGAAAGGAAGCACAAGAACTATTACGAGATTTGAGCTGTGGCACAGCACAATGAGAAAATAGCTGAGCCCCAGCAAATAGTTTCAGATGCAACTCTGTTTATTGGATGCAGAGGAAAGCATTGGAAGGACAAGGAGTCAGTGGCGTTGCTTAGAAGCACAAGTCCCTCATCCCAAGATATGCCTGTAAAAGAGCAATAAAAAACAGAATAAACAAATAAAAAACAGTATTCTTGCTGCACTGAACCAGTTTGCCTGATGAACCTGGAGCTCCAGATAACAATTCCACTTGAAACAGGCAATGATGGTTAACAAACAGCAGCCTGGTTACCCGAGACAATGCCGAGGGCGGCGCGCGAGTGAAGAAAACAGCCTGATTATGTTTCTCCTCTGACTTTTCCAGAGCAGTTTGCTGCCAAAGAAGAGAGAGAGAAATAATATTAGAGGGCAAGAGAGAGAGAGGGTCTGGAAAGAGAAAAATGACAGATGCAAGAGCTCTAAAATTGTTTTACAGGGGAGAACTGGGGGAAGCAATGTTTTGTTGTTCTGTCCCCAGTGAGACAGATCCAAGCCTTGCTGGAATCACTGGATAGATTCTCTTTGACTTCACAGACCTTGGGTCTGACCCATAATGATGGCTAAGCCTGATTTTGCCTACAGGGATGCCTTTAGTCTTAGCAGAGCCAACAAAAACCTTGTCCTCCCAAGACTATTTTTACTACATTTGTAAAGTTAGCTGCTGGAACCAACAGAGCTTCTTCACATCTGGACTGATGTCCTAGCAGCTACAGGCTGCTTTGCCACATGACAACTGCATCAGAGACTACTTCTGGACATCAGGATACGTGCAATTATTTCCGCATTAGATGCCATGTCAACACAACTGAAAGCATGCCACATCAAGAGCTGCTCAAGCTTCCCTAGGGCAGACTATTTCATCTGATCCTGCCTTCCTGAGCTGTGGTGGTGGCAAAGAAAAAAAAAAATTGCCAAGAATGTACCCTCCAGTGGGGTATTTCCTGCATATCTTTATCTCCGGTTGCTATTTCAGCAGTGTTCTCCTTTCCCTCTATTTTAACTGCTAAATTAGGGGATGCTGTGCTTTTATATGGTTCACTGGTTCCCTCAGACCATGGTGTCCAAATGGCTCAAAATTCAGCTGTTTCCAAAGCACACAGTGGATCCTCAAGAACAGAGCCCAAACCACATCATCGGGCCACCTGCTGTTGCTGCAGCTATTCATTAGGAGACAGAAATATAGCCCTTATATTAAGGAGAGGAGAAAGGTTAGAGAGGCCTGAAAAGGAAACGCAGACATGGAAAGCAGCTGAGTTAATTGATACCAAAACATAAAGAAAGAAAATAACTTCCCTTTAGTCTCTCTGCTCAGCACAAAAGATGTTATTCAGCATCCTTTAACCTTGATTTCAGTTCCCATTTCTCTTCAAAGAAGACGACTGGTGCTTGCAATCTTAAAAATAAAAGGAAAGAAATGTAGGTGGATTCCACGTGGCACATTTTAGACACACACTTTATAAATCAATCACTTCTTGACTGAATTGACACAGACTATAGAAGATGTTCTCAGTGATCAGCACATGTGGAGACATTTACATACAAAGATTTGAGCAAATTCCACCCAATTTGTCAGAAGACGTGGCAGTGGCTGCAGCAATGTCACCAGTGCTTGGACAAACAGAAGCTGGAGGTCTTCACTGGGAAAACAGGAACCTCTTTGTTGCTCACCAAGTGAGACACGTTTGCAAGCCACAAAAGTTGTCTCAACCCTTTGGAAAATTTTGCTCCTTTTGCTTCAGTGCTGTAGGAGAAGTGAAGAATTATTCCCTGCATCTCAGCTTGACTAGATGACCATGCCTACAATTCATTGGTCAAACTTGGAAACCTCTCTCATTTTATGCCTAGACATGTTACAATCATTAAGAGATTTGATAGAGAAGACATCAGGTAAGATTTTCAACCCTTGCAAGGCTGCACTGCTCCACAGAAATTGGGGAAGTCAGATTCCTATCCTAACTGCAGTGAAATCACTGAAAGAATTTGACCCAAACAAACCTGAGAGTTCACTGAGATCAATCAAGAGCTTTTCATTTGGCCACAGAGTTTGGATCTGACCTTTACTTGAGCTTTAAAAAATATCAATAATTGTCATGTCATACGTGTTGGTATAATTACAATGACTTAAAACTGATTTGTAAACAAATAAACTTCTCCAGATGTGTTTTTAGCCATGGGAATCCTTGAAAATGTTATAAACGTTCTACTAGGGTTGAAGGCTGTGGGCCTTGAAAGTTCACTTTCACATGAATTTTCTCTTCCTGGAGGCTGTTACAAAGCTGTGTCTTTCAACTGTAAAATATGACAATTGCAAGAATAATTGTGGAGAAAAACTTCAGGGAATTCTTCAGTGTTTTTAATGCTGTTATTTTCATTTTGATGGCACTCAGGAGCTTTCAGAAGGAAGTCAGTTGAAGACTAACTCTGGCCACCAAGTATGTGAAATAGGGCTGATGAGCAAAGGATCAAGTGCAACTGGTTCTCGGCTGTTCTGTTCATCTCAGGAAGAAAGCTTTCAAACTGCAACACCCTTTTCCCCACCATTCCCAGTCAAAGTGCCTTTGTTTTTTTAACCAGTCCATTGGTAGTCTCTATTCATAGTTGAAGCTGGTGGTCCCAGATGCACAGTTTATGAGCATTTTGTCATCTGTGAAGCCCTACTTCTGTCAGAAGTTACAAAAATTCACTGCCGCAATGGGAGTATTTGGTAGATTGAAAGCAAGTTGGGATGTCACCCACAGCAAGTTACAGTACAGATCACAGGATCCACTTATGCAGTGTTTTCATGTTGAACAAAAGATCATAATCCTTAGTGACACTGTCAGAGCCACACAAAGCGTGTTACACTTTATGTTCAAAGCATCTCTCAGTGGGGTCTTTATTTCAGCTGTTATTTCTTGGTGTTAAAATAACTAGTAAAAATGTAGAACTGCATTCCAAGCTTTGTCTTGAGTTTCAAAAAAGGCAAACCCAAAGCAAAATGTAGTCTGTCAGTTTTGTATGTTATGCATGTGGAAGAGGGGTTATTATTACTATTACTTTTTTTTTTTTTTTCCTCTTCTTTTCTTTTCTTTTTTTTAAGCAAAGATCATCCAGGAAATGAACATGAATGAAAACAATTGAAATTTCTAAATAAATACTTGCTTTCAATTTTAGAAAGGAAGAAAGAAAGAAAAAAAGAAGACAAAAATGCTCATTTGGCTAACGTGCAATTTCAGGATATTACTTCCTTCTTGACTGGTCCTAGCAAGACCATTTAGCTTAGTCAAAAGTCTGAAGGAAGCAACCAGCCAGATGGGCTACAAGGGCCAAGGAATGCTGAATTGCAGTGCCAGCAGAATGCATGGCAAGGATGTGGCTTGCTCCTGATCAAATTATCTCAGATCCCTCATAGCAAATAACCATCCATCATCAAGCTGGATGCAGAGAAACTGTGATCTCCTGCACAGTTCCTGAACCACACTGGAAGCTTTCAGATGAACAACAGCTTTTTATGCAATCCTTTTCTTGTTTATCTGTGATCTTACTCTGCTTTTGCAGGATATAGCAGCAGAGCCATTGACAGTACTGTAGCATTTGTGTGCAGCAGATGTTCTGAAACATCTGCTTCCCAACACAGAGGGAACTTCCAAAGATCCCAAGAATGCTCAGAGCTTGTAAGAAGTATCTTTTTTTATACAGACTATATTCTACCCAAATCTTTCTGTGGCAGCTTCTTGGCACTAGGGCTTATTTTCATACAATGAGCAGAGTGTAAAAAAAATAAAATAAAATAAAAATGTTGAGGCAAAGTCTTACAAAGAAAAAGGTCAAGTGCATAAAGGTGTGAAAGCTCCTGGAGGAGCCAAGGTATGACTGACCACAGCAGTTCAGTGAGCCAAGCTAAAAGCTAGCACGCAGACTTGACGTCATCCATTGACTCTTGATATTTTGAAGGGACAGGATGAGCTAAAGAAATTAGTCTTGTTTATTTCCCAAGCTGTAATTTATTAGGCTGCATCACAGACAGTGCGTACAGAGCTCCTCCTTTCCAAAGTTGGAAAGTTGTCATCTGTTGTATTTTTTGGATGCTTAACTTGGGTGTAGGTAAGCAATACTACAACTAGACAGTACTTCATACACAATACACACACACTAAAGAGTTTTCTTGAGGAAGCAGAAGACTAGAAAGGCAGAACATGCATCTGTAAGACTGCAGAAAGAAGGCAATCAACCGATCTAGCAGTGATATTCATTTAGCTAATTAGTGAAAGGGGATAGAAAGAATTTCCTGAGCCTGGAAGAACTCTCAAATTTTGGAAAATTAAAGTGATTTTTTAATAGGTTTTTGGTGTTGTCATTTGGTTTAGTTGTGGGCTTTAAGTTTTGTGCCTGTCTGTATCGTTTTATTTTGTATTTCTTTTTCAAATTGTTGTTTTAATTCCAAATGGCACAATACTTTGAACTTAACAATATTTAATGAAAGGACTAAGTTCAAAGAAGTTCACAAATAATCTATAATGATTTGCATTGCCAAAACTCTCTTGCCTGTCCTTTTACCATCACAAATACATTTGCGAACTGTGAGTGGAAAAAAAAACATTTCCAAGAAGTGCTCTGACCTTTGTTCTCTAGATTCCTGGTAGAAACCTATCTCAATCCTCCAGATCAATGCAGACTACATGCTACAGTAATGCTTATGCAAGATGGGGATGTGTTGTGGCCAAAAAACATCAGTTATTTTGCTATGATCCCAAGCAAATCAATTCAATTCTTGTTCTGGATGCATACTGAAGGCCAGCCTAACTCCACTCAACTGGTCTGTGGGTTATGTAGGCTGGAAAGTTCAAGAGAAAGTAGTTGGTCTGTTCACATACACAGAACCTACTTACGTGACTGCACATCAGAGTCCTGGGAAGTCATCATTCTAATTCTAATTGGGCTCTCATCCATGTGAGGAAAGTGTGCTTGGCTGACCTATATTACTTTGCCTACACTGAGATCAGCAAAAGCATGAAGAATGTAGTTTACTGTTTAATTAAATAATCTGCACTTGCTTCCAACAATCTACTAATCTGAGGAGTGATTTTCTTGTTTTGTTTCAACTACAATGAAGGAATCAGAAAGGAAGGCCAGGACTTTTGTCATCTGATAGCAAAGTGCCAAAAGAGGTATCTAGACCTATCTGAGATGCCCTAGTGCAACTGAGGCGCCTAAAACATCAACTGAAATCATCTTCCAAATGGTCTTCAAGTATGTGTCCTGTAGCCAGTGAGTTCAGTATGCAGATGAGTTGATCTTGATTTCATATGGTTCACTTTTTATGTTTGTCAACAGCATATTCCCCCAAACCATTGCTATGCTTTCCAGATTGTAGAAAAACATTGAATCCCACGAGAAAAGATGGATAAGCTGAAAAATCCCATCTCTCTTCTTTCTCTGCACCTATTACATTTCCTTACAAAGCAAGCCACTTCTTTATCCATACCAAAAGGACCAGAGCATGAAAATGTCTGCAGACAAGCCTGTATTTCCTACGTGCATGCTCTGAATTACCTGCTGGTGCATGACATACAGATTGACATCTGGACATGGAGTCTTGAAAAGCAATGTTATCTCTGTAGCTGAGCAACTAATCCCTATGAGATGTAGAGGTACAGGGGTTCAGAGCACTCACCCTAAAGGAAGTTGTTTCTATGTGAACACCTTACTCATTGAGAACAGGAGATGGAAAACACATAGTAGAAGAAAAGGAACCTGTTCTCGTATTTTCATAGTGACATCTATAGCCTCTTGTCTGCCACATCTTTAACATAACACAAAGAAATAAGGGGGAAAAAAAAAAAAAGCAAAAAAAAAAGCACATAGCCAAATAACACTTTGCTCTCTCCTTTAGCTTCCACAGCTCTGAGAACTTTTTGAATTTATTCCCTAATGATAACTTTAAATCACAAAAAGTCACCCTGTAGTGAACTCCTCTGCATGCTGTTTACAGTTCTTCAGGATTTAACATCATGGCTGAGCTGCTCGGCTGTATGTTATTTAGATAAAAGGAAATTAAACCAGATTAGAATCATTTTCTAAGATGCTTTGTCCTTTGAAGGTGAGAATGTGCTGTGAGTGGAAGTACACCAATGGGACATGGAAGACTATAGAGAGTCTTACATGTAAAGGATCCCTCTAGAATCTTGCTGGATATTAATGGGGCCGGAGTACTAAAACATGATGTCCAGCACGATCCATAAAAAGTCTCTGCAGAACATTCAGAGTACAAAAACCATGCAGGAGGTCCACCCTTGGAAAACAGGCTCTGGTACACATAGCTTTAAAAAAAGCTATGTTTATTTATTGGCTGGTTTGTTTGTTAATATTAAAGTTGCACTGTGAATACATCAAGACCTGTGCATAATGCACTCTCATGGCATCACAGTTGAACACATATTAATTTACAGCCAGGAAACTGGAGATGGAAGATCAAAGAAAGTAAAAGATCCAAATTTGGAATTTAAAGTTCACTTGTGAAAGGAATTTTTCTGTGTGTTGGAGCCCTGCATTCCAGAAAAGGTTTCTGTGTGTTGCCTGTGGGAATCTCTTCTTTGACATGAATTCATTCCAAAAAAAAAAGAAAATGCACTATTAGGGGTTATCTTTCCTTATCATAAAAGATAATACTTTTAATCTTTAAGTCCTGTTATTTTTTTCAGCCACAGCTGTCCTTGTTAGCAGAAGGAAAATCTCTTACATTTATCTCACATCTGGGCACTGCTTGCCCACTGTGTTTTTCCTTTTGCTCCCTTTCTTACTAATGTAATTCCATAGTTGTAAATGCCAGCGTGTTGAAGCAAGGTGAGCAGACACTGAAATTATAGAAGCAGTAGAAAGAAACTGTATTTTGTTCTATTTTGCATATTTTATTCCTTCTCCAGTTTCCTCACCACTAATCCATGCTCTGTCTTTTGCATGACCCAGTGCCTAACCACTGCATTGTTTGCAAGTCCCATGAGGAGGATTTCCACTGGGGACCTTGTTGAGTCACTGGCTATGTTTCTCCATCTGGGAGGGAGTGTGTGCATGCAGCTATGTGTGTGTATAGGTTCAATGACTGAAGAACTGCTAAGCTCTGGTCATTCTCCATAATGACACTGAGCTGTCTAGTTATTCTCTGGAAAAAGCTGAATGTTGCGAATTTAACCCCATTAAGGCCAACACACAGGACTCTGTCTATGCTAGTAAACAATATTAACCTATTCTTGGATGCTGGCTATACAAATAGATGATTTCTTTACCACAGACCCTAAAATAAGTGGCCACAAGTGATCTTTCTATTGGGAGCAAGCTACTCTGTGCTCTTCTTCAGCTGTTCTCAAGCATTGTTTGAGCATTTGATCTTGAACACAAGTCAAAGCTATGTCAGGGGCTATGCTAACAATATAATGGTGTGGCAACTGTTGGAAGTTGCCCACATCCATGGTTTGGCTCTGTTTAATTTTCTATATGGGCCTCCTGACTTCAGCAAAATTAAAATCTAGCTGCACAAGAATAATCTATGCAGTATCCAGCTACAGTTCAACTATCAGGCAAGTAGGAGTCCTAGAGAACTTGTTTTTTTTTCTTTTCATATGAGTATTTTTCATAAATATAAGTGTTTATACAATTTAAGGGACAAAAATAGCTTTTAAAATGTAGGCTTTCTTCATGCATTTTGTGCTAATAGATCGGTAATACTCTTAAATATGGAGTCACAAAACACATTTACTTAAAGAATTTACTTCTTCCAGATTTTCTGGTATGTCTCAAGCCATTTGAAAAGCTTTGGCACTATAAGCTGTCCTTTCTATTTAAGTAGGTACAATACAGTGATTTGCTGCCATTCCATAACTTCCAGATCAGTTCCCAGCTTCATATTGTGAAGCCCTTGCTCATTTCTAAGCAGAGATTATCCTCTTGGTTTTAATGAATTTGGCTGAGGCTGGGGAATAGCTACACTGAAGTCACTCTGACTTTGATATAGAAAAACCTATGAGGAAGACATAAAGATTCACATCTCGCAGAACAAGAGCATACTGAATTCTTTTTTGCAAAAATCATGAAAATCTGTATGTGTTGTTGGGTCTGAACATCAGGTTTCTTGTGCAGGGAGAGAGAAGTGAACCTTGTGAAGGGGAGTGAACCTCCAAACGAGGTTTTACAGAGCTGGCTTGCTGAACTTCCAGCTGAGGTAGATCATCAAATACATTGTGGGCCAGTGCTGATCTGAATGCACAAAAGGGCTGAAACACAAAATTTGAGGCTTGTGGGAAAAGCCTCCTTCTGTATCAGATGTACAGCTGGAAATCATCTCCTGAATTTCTTCACCGAAGCCAATCCAATTGCATTCATATGATAAGGACCTGTGCGAGTTCTGGTTTCTTAACTGTTAGCTGGCAATGGATGAAGTATGAATCAATGTTTGGAGGAGTTCTATAAGACTGAATCTGCTACAGCTGCAGACTTGCCTAGCTCAAGACCCTCAGACCACTTCATAACCAAGGGTACAGTAGTGGGGCATTCTGAATAATCTTGTGTCTTTCCAGAAGTCATTCTCAGCTTAAAAGAAATCTGGATTTTGGCATAAGAATTGTTGTACAATGATCTCTAAGGTGTTGGCATTTTTTTTTCTTTTTTTTTTTTTTTTTTCCCAAAGCTTAGAATTTCTTGATTTTGGTTTCAAAAATATAGAATGGCTCTTGTTTCTTATCACTAGAGAAGTGGACTACCTAAATGTGTATAAAGGATGGACATCTACCTTTCTCTTGCATACCCTCAAAACTGGAGGCTTTTCTCCAACCCCAATAGAGTACTTTTAGTACTTCATCATCCTTAGTATTTTCATCATGGCATCCAACTAAATCTCCCTAATGGCAGTTATGGTCCAGGACCTTTAGTTCTGCCTTCATTGGAGATGGAAACTAGCTTAATCTCTGGCAACAGGAACCATTTACAACTTAAAATAGAATTAGTTCAACCCATTGGCAAAGGCTCTGAAGTGAGATTCTTTTACCATATTAGTGTCATAAGTTCGAGGAGCGCGGCAAAGAGCTGCATTCACAAGGAAGAAAAGGGTTAAGAAGGATAAAGAAAGAGGTTAACGAAGTCAATATGTCTCTATCTAGAGACTGCGGTAAAAGAAACACAAATCAGAATCATAGAACCAGAATCTTTTGAGTTGGAAGGGACCCTGAAAGGCCATCTGGTCCAACACCCCTGCAATGAACAGGGAAACCCACAGCTCCATCAGGTGCTCAGAGCCCCGTCCGGGCTGACCTTGAGTGTCTCCAGAGATGGGGCATCACCATTTCTGGGCACCCTGTGCCAGTGCCTGATCACCCTTATTGTAAATAACTTTATATTCAAGCTAATTATTCAACCAGTAAGTCAGACTGAACACAAATGCCTATATCTGAAGATCTTTTTAAAACAAAAGGATCATTTAGTACATCAGGATCTGTGCAATACTCTCGACTTGGGTTATCCACGGCTTTGTCATCAGAAGCGCGTGCTTAAACTTCTGTAGTGAATCTGTTAACTATTAATTGCTTTGGGATACTCAGACTTGGAAATGTGCCAGAACGTGCATCTCAGACTTGGCTTCCTCCAAATTACACGTAATTCCATTGCAAATGCTGGAAAAGTATTCAGTGCGACTATGATATGGCACCTGCAATGCTGACAGTGCTGAAGCACTGACAGAAACAATGGAAAGCTACTACAATAGTCTTCCAAGACTATTTTACTTGATTTGTTGGTTGGAATTTTTAATGCAGTGATTTTTTTCTAGCACAGCAGTCCTTCTTCTGCCTTTCAAAGAAAGTTACCAAAATTTGTATTGAAAATAATAAAACTTCTTAATGCTTTGAAAATATATATATTTTCCCTCTGTATTTCTCAGTCTCTTTTTTCCCAGATTTTGCTGCCACTATTTTCCTTTGCTTTCACCAAAAAAAAAAAAAAAAGGAAAATAGAAAAAAACAAACAGAGAAGAAAGACTGTATTTGTGCTTGAGATCAAAAAAAGAAACTAAGAAGGATGTGACTAAAAAGATGCTGAAATGCTGCACTTTAAAAAGAAGGGCATTTTCATTTTTACAGTTGTTTGTAGGGAGGAAAAACACATTAATTCCGGTGGCTGATAGTCATGTCCAAAAAGAGTCTGAAACCAGTTGGTTATAAACCTCAGAATCTGCTCAGGAAGTCATAAACACACATTCTCTCAATCATACACAAACAATAGCATCGATCTTCCCCTAGATGAGATGCATCTTGCAACCTGATCTCCTCCACCTCCTGCTTTGATGGCCTATTTTGGTTCCTGACAAGACATGTGTCTGGCCAATTTGTTCTTGATTTTCTCCTTCCAGCACCTGCTCTGTGTTAAAAACTCAAGCTCTGCAAGTAAGCATTCCAGAACCAGACGTGAATATAACTCGGAGCTAAAATGAACATTCTGCTCCATTAACTTTCATAAATGGATGATGCCCTTTGTTTTTTAACACTGCCTTTAATGGCCCCTGTTAAGGATGAAGCAGTTTTGAGTTTAGCTGTTACTGGATCCCCCTTCAAATTAAAGACTGTCAAGTTGGAAACAGTTGGGTTTTTCATTGATGTTGCTTTCTTGAAAAGTGCTTCCAGAGTTGTTTTCCACCACAAAAACAAGTAAGTAAAAAGTGGAAACAAAATGCTGGAAGACAACATAAAGCTCATCAGGCTGTGAGTGGGTTCACAGGGTTTACCTTATCACACGCTCAAAACCAAGAGCTGCAGCACTGTGTTGCACTCAGCTTTAAGTTTGCAGTAGAAGGAACAAAATGATGCACTGAGAAAGATTTCTGAACTGCAAGTGCTCAAGTTCTTCATCAGATTACATCTTATCCACTTCTCCCTTCTCAGTGATCCTTGGTAAAATCCATGCGTTCTCTTAACCTGTCCCAGCTCTGAAACAAAATGTCGTCTGAGACTCTCCATCAGTGTCTATTTTAATGCTAGGCAATTGCTTAAGGCAAGTTACTCAGTGTTAGGGAGGTACAGCTTAGAAGTGTGTTTCCTGTGAGATACTGCAGAACTTCTGAGAAATGTTAACCACATTCACCAAATGATTAACTGAGTAATGCAGAACTCGAGGTAGTTTCAGCTTGCAGATTCAAACTCAAGTGTTACGGGAACACATGCAAATGTCTGCATGTGAAATGGTTGTTGTGAAAGATCTCGTTTCAGTTAGCAGGAAACCAGGCAACATAGTCAGTGAAATTTAGAGTACTGTTCATCTCAGAAGCTACTAGGGAAACAAAAGGGCAATGGGAAATGATGGGACCTTCCTCAGCATTTCAAATGAAGTTTCTGCACGTTGAATCTCAAGATTTCCACAAACAATGACATCAGTTCTCGCACTTGTCCCACATGTTGCTCCCTGTGTATGGGCACACATCTTCAAAATGAATTCATACCTGAAGGAATAAGTCCCTTAACACAAAGCGTTTAACGAAACTGAAAATACCATAGGTTCTCTTATCTGATCTCCATCTGAAGTATGAGAAACGCATAGCTCTCCTCTGGATCCTGTGCCATGTCTGACAGCCCAGCTTGAATGAAATGATGTTTAAAGCCAGTGCTAAGCATTGAGTAAGGCAGCAATAACCATTAAGGTTATCCCTTCCCAAATTCTCAAAGATTTCTTTCCCTTTCAGAGATTCTTGTCTACTGTCACTAATGAGAGGACTTTCTGAGCTGCAATTGAAAGCCTTCATAGCCACTAATTCAAACACAAGGCCATCACCTAAAAGGACTTGCAACTCATGAGCAGGCGGGGATCGGCACCTGCAAAGATAGAAGAATATACAGAGCTGGAGTATTGACTGAACAGAGCCAAACAAGCTGTGTTTTTGCAAGAAAAAGTCATTTGAACATCCCTGAGGTATTTGATATGTAACTAAAGAAGTTCCAGCAATGAATGTATTGGAGAATAACTCACATAATTGACTGAGGAGATTCATATTTTCCTGGTATTTCCCTAAGAATTCTCTAGTGATTTCATCAGAAGAGAATCCATGACATCTTTAAGTAGGTTGGACTTCTGCTTACCTGCATCTCAGTACTGAAGACCATAGTTTTCTTTACTGTAAGAAAGCCAATAACTTCTTTTCCTTCCTCTACTGGGTTCAGTGAATCATACTGTATTTTAATTTGAAAGTGAACTTAAAAGGCCATCCAGTCCAACTCCTCTGCAACGAACAGGGACAGGAACACCAGATTCCTAGAAGATTTATGCCAAGTTTATTGTTAGATCTGATGAAACGTGTATATTCATGCCTTTATTTCTTAACCAAATCTTTTTTCTGTTTAAGGTAACAGCAGATGTGCTTTCTGGTGACTTTCTCAAGAGATTCAAACTAAGTTCAAAGCCCATTTTGTGCTGCACACATTTCTATAATGACAGGCACGCAGGGTCATCTGCACAGGACTGAAAGATGTGACACGAGACCAACACATGATCATCTAACTTTATAACTGGAGATCTAGTGGGATAACTTCAGTCATCTAAAATGTAATTAGATTTCTGTGACAAGACAGATGAGTCATTTCTGAGTAGATGAAGAAATTATTATAGCTTTGTTTTGTAGATGGAGAGGAAAGGCCAAGGGAAATGCCACATCCAGCACAAGTAATGAATTTTCTGGTAAAGTCAGGTGTCAAAAACAGAGCATTGGAGTCTCTCAGCTGTGGTTTGGCCAAGGTTTTGAAGCTGAATTGTGTATCCCAAACACAAAAATCTGTGCTCGGGTCACTGGCAACAGAACTTCATTTCTACTAAGAAAAAAGGTTCATGTTCAGTCCGGTTCTGTAAGTGCCTTGTGCTTCACCATTGTTTCCCCTGTTGGTTGTGCAGGGATCAGAGTGAGGGAAATTGATCATGAGATAAAGCCAAAAATCTGAGATAGTAAGACAGGTGCCTAAATTTACCTTCAGTACCATGGTAAGCGGTCTGGAAATGTATTACTGCTCACAGCTTGCCTAAAATAACCTACATAAATCTTGATTATCCCCTTTATGGTAAAGTTCATGTGGGTCACTATGATTTTGGGGTTAGCAATTAACTTTCCTTATGCTGTCCTCTGCAATTAGTATCAAATACATGTTTAGCTTCAGAAATATCTGGAAACAGTGTTGCGAGGGTAATTGCAAAGGCATCTGTAGACATTTTAATAGGGACCACTGTGTAAAACTTTCCCCTGTTGCTGATTTTGGCACGCAGACCTATGTTTTCTCATGTTCTTTATAAAGAGAACTGTTTTAAATGGTTTGCTTGCTGCCTCGCCTCTCTTTCCTGACCTTTTTCTTATTAAATGCTATAGCAAGGAGTCAGTCATTAAAAGTTGATTTGTTTACCTTGATGAGACTCGGTTCTTAACACAAATTTCTTGGGGTATCTGCACAATAATTAGATAAGGCATTAACCACCCAAATAAACACTACTTATGAGGAACGAGGTGTTATTGTGACTTATTTTCTATTTAGCATCTGTGGTTTTAATAGATGTAAGAACGAAGAGATATGGTGCACTAGAGAACACAATAAACTGAGCATAAAATGTATATATATATTTCAAATGCTTCTTGACAATAAAGTCTCAATCAGGGCTGTTCTCAAATAATATCAGTAGCCATCATATGAACACACTGTTCCTCCTCCTCTCCCATCAGTCTTAAACTTACTCCAGGGCAACAGTGCTGACTTCCCAACTAAAGAATAGAATATCCTACCAGCTACCCAGAAGGTCTTTGATTTGGAGTGCGAGTGTGGTTTCATTTGGATAAATGAAAATGCCTCTACTGGAGGCTGTAGTCAGAAGAGCCTAAGGAAATCTGCCTTAAAAATAAAGACAAGTACTGGGTTTACACTTAAAAGCCCTGTCCGTTTTTATGAAATCCAGGGTTACTAGTTTGTAAAGAATTCTGAGATAATATAACTGCAGCGTTTGGGGATGCAGATCATTATCTCCTCAGAGCTCCGCACAGTATCGATGTGAATTTGAGTCACTTCAGGCAATCTTTATGCTAATGACATGCCTGATAACTAGATTTAAATGAAATCAGCAATAAGGCTCAGCATCGTGCTGCTCCATTTTCTTCTTTGGTCAGTTACAGTGTTGATCATCATTAGGCATCCAGATAGGGTCTCTTTTTTTCTCATTCTTAGGTCAACAGTTAATATTCTGGGACTTTGACAGTTCCATGGGCTGGAGTGGAGTATTAACCCTACCACAAAGATTTCAGTCATTCTCAATTCAATTGTCTGTATGCAGTCTGTACATTAATGGAGTGCCTTGAATCTTATTATAGTTTAAGTAAACCTGGGGATAAAATCAACTGCCGAAGTAGAGGTACTTACTGCCATTTCCAGCAGTAAAACCAGTGGGTTACCTAGATTTTTCCTTTGTTCCCTGTCATTTGTATCCTAGAAGGTAAGATACTTAGCCTAGGGAATCTTGGAAGACATCACATACCTGCAGTGAGGAAACTGAACTGGCATGAGATTTTTCTTGTGCTGTGAGGGGAGGTAGAACACCCAGTGCACAGACTGGGTGGGCGAGTGTCTAGATATGGATCTAAATATGACCCAGGTATTTACATTAGGAATTTAACCTTTCTGAGCTCCTTCTTTAATTGACAGCTAAAAATTTCCATGAAAGGACAGTTTAGAACAGCAAATTGGATCCTTCCTTTAAATCACATTTCAGTAGAACCTATACACCTCCATTGACCACAGGGTATCTAGGCTCCTAGTGCTACTCCAATTTAGGTGCCTGACTTTTGTGGCATTACAGCTGTAGTGGTACATATCCAAGTTGATGCATACGTGCTTAGGAAAGCCTCTACCAGCTTCCCTCCCTGGGGAATGGAAAGTTCTGTTCTTATTTTAGGTTTGTTCCCACCCACTGCAAGGATGAGGTATAAAACTAAGTACATGTTTGGCTGTAACCTCTGTGCTATCCAAGACTGATCCAAACCTCATCAATCTCTAAGGCACATACGTCTTGATTGAGGTGGCTGTTGGATGAGGCCTACAAGATCAAAGATAAAGGGGAAGATAGCCAAAGTCAGATTTAGAAATATAATCAGCTTGCCATAGCTACATTCTCAGTTAAATTGCTACAGGCCAACAGTTGCTCTTTAGGGAGTCTCTAAACTCCAACACATGCCCCTATATTACAGTAGTAAAACCGAGGAACAATTTTGCTCAACAATAGTTTTCCTGTGTGCATTGAAATGGCCTAATATACTTTCAAGCTTGAATTTAGTGGTTTCAGGATAAATATACAACTGTGAGGTTTTCTCCTTTTTTTTTTTCTTCTCTATTTTTTTTCCTGCAAAACCCAAATTAGCAAACCACAAGAAATCTGAATGACATTTCCCCTCATCCTCCCCACTCACTAACTGGTGCAGCTGTGAAATCCAAAGCACAGCTCTTCTCCACAAATACACCTCTCTGCAGACATCAGTACCACAGACTCTAAACCAGAGCAGATGGCAGAGGTTAAGAGGACAGCAATGGCCTCTTTGAGAAGGAGCTACCCATGCTGAGCCTTGAGTGCCCTATCTATTCCAAAGGGCAAGGAGCCACATCAAAGGAAGATCAAGTGAGAAAAAGACAACTGAAAGGGTTCATCAGACCCCAGAAGATATCACTCAAGACTTCTACAGTGAAAGCACAAACACCAAGGTTGTTTGTGACCCTACTTCATCTCAGGAGGACTCAGCCTCCAGCTCAAGGCAGGGTCAGCTCTCAAATTAGACAGGTCGTTTTATTCAGTTTGATCTTGAAAACAGTAAAAGATAGAGATTGCACAACCTTCTCGTGTAACTTGTTCCACCACTTGGCTATACTCATTACAGTAAAAAATTCCTCCTTAGAGCCAGTCTCAACCATCCAATTCACTGCTGTCTCTCAGCAGTTGTTGCCTTCAACACTAAACTGAGAGAGAAAGGTCTTGCAAAGGCATCCTGACAGACTGGAGGGCTGAGCAATCACCAACTGCATGAAGTTTAACAAGAGGAAGTGCTGGGTTTTGCAATCTGGGATAGGGCAGCCCTAGCTTTGCATGCAGAGGTATGATAGGCTGGAGAGCAGCCCCACAGAAATGCAACTGGGGTATAGGTGGGTGGTTGGGCTGGATGATCTTGGAGGTCTTTTACAACCTTGGTGATTCTATGATTCCAGTTGAGAATACATTGGATGCCAGCAGTGTGCCCTGGAGCCAAAAGGGCTCCCGTCCCCTGGGATGCACCAAGCTCAGCACTGCTGGGTGAGGGTAGAGACCGTTCCCTCTGCTCTGTGCTGTGGCCTCACCTCAAGCACTGGGTGCAAATTTGGTGCCACAGTGTAGGACATAAAGCTGTTAGAGGATGCCCAAAGGAGGGTTGCAGAGATGAGGAAGGGTCTGAGGACAAGGGGTATATCAACTGCTGAGGAGGCTGTTGAAATAGACAGACACAGCTCCTCATGATGGCCTGCAGCTCTGCATGGCCCTTCATCTTGTCATGGCAGCCTGTAGTTCCTCATAGCGGCCTGCAGCTCCTCACAGGGAAGTGGAGAGGCAGGCACAGATTTCTGTTCTCTGGAGACAGTGACAAAGCTTTCCTTCACTGGCCTTTACTACCAGTCCTTACCCTCCAGTCTCCCTTCTAGTGATTTATCTGAACTGTATCTGGATATCTCTTAGGATAAAGTGAATCAGATAAAGGCAGATTGCATTTAGCAGTCCAAAGTTACTAACTATAAACCTTTTTTACAGCATCCCAACCATCTATAAATACTAAGGAACAAGGAGAGGGCGGTGCATTGCTGCAATAAATGCTCTAGAAATAACGACACTGTCCATAGATAATGCTACCCTGCAATCCTATGGCAAACTGAAAAGTCTGGGGATCTGGAGAAAAATACACTTATATGCCAATTACATTAAACTGCATGGGCTCTCAAATATGCATTCAGATTCATGTCTGCCAACCTCACTCCTTTCCACGCTTTCCTTCTCAATTCCTTTTGGAGAAAGCAGAAAATTTCAATGAGGAAAGGAGGTGAACTCCACCAAAGCAACACACTGTACATTTGAACTCATGAAAGAGCTGGTTATTTCATTCAGAGCTAAATAATGGAGGATTTGTACATCTCTCACATTTCTGAATGACTTTCTTCCTATTGACAAATTGGCCTTTTTACAGATTGTACTGAATATGTGTATTAATGTGGATGTATACGAGTGTGTACCTAAAACAATTTTAGCCTTGGGTTCATGCTTTAAAAAAAGCAGAGTAAAATAGCAGAGTTATTTCTGGAAACAAGCCAAATAAGACTGAGAAAGTACTGGCATGCTCAGACACAGGGGTTTTTCAGAGGTCAACTAGGTAAGCACTGGGTGGCCAAAGGCAGTGGAAATGTCTCAGCAGTTTGGAGAGATTCAGCAAATCAGTTCTGTGATTTATACATAACCACACTGCTCTGCCTTGCTTGTAGGGTCACAGAGCTGAGAGAAGCTGTGACAACATGGTACAGCAGCAGCAGAAAGGAATTTCATCATCCCAAGTCCTACCAGGGATATGACCCGGTGTGCAGAACCACAAAAACATTAGGGAGAAAGCAATCTAAGAGGTCAGCATCAGCTAGCTGTAAATAACTTCTCGCTGCTACCCACAGCTTTCTGCAATGCAGACCTATGCCAGTGGCCAAACCCGTCTGGCTTTTGGGGGATTAACTTGTCCATATTAAGCCCTCAAATAGCAGCAGATGGTGAACAGAGCCCTCATGCCTGCAGTGTCAATACACACAACTGAGCTAGTCTCTCTTCTCAATAGCCAGCAGAGAAAAGTAAGAATTGGAGGGAATAATTAATAAGCTCTACCTTCAGCATGGACTTTAGGATGAGAAGAATCAGACTCCAGTTTATTAACTGTATTGACCACCTCTCAGGCAACAATAAAAAAACATTCAAGCTATCTGCTCAGGTGGAAATGTTGACACTTAGCCACGGAAATCCCCCAGCAAATACTTCAAGGAAGATATTATGTCCTTCTGTCCTACAGGATTCTGTCCAAGGACATTTATTCTGTATTTTGCAATCCTGCATCAGATCTGACAAATGAGATCTGTGGAGTATTAAGGGATATTATTCTCAGAAATTGCCACATTTGTGCTGGGGGAGATTCATTGCTGCAGGTTCAGAAGGCAGAGCAGTCCTTCAGTGATTCTCATTACATTTCTTGTTCACACAATTGTTCACAAGGTGCTGATTACAATTCCTGTCTGCATCTTTCATTGCCCAGAGGCAGATAATTGGGAATTACTGAAAAATTATCAAACCCTTAAATGAACCGACATCTACTGAAACTCAGAGATGTGCGGTGAAGAAAGAAGCATACCTGGAAAGGACATGGCAAGGAAGAACATGAATACAAACTGGCTTCCAGTATGAAATATCAGTGTCACATTCCCTCAGACCTTTATCAACATAGGTCCTATGTGAAAACCAGTAAGAAGTCAGAAGTTTTGATGGTACTAATTTACACTTGCAGTCAGTAATGGTGTATATTTGGATTTTTATTTATATTAGCCTTCAGAAGACTTCATAGGTAGGAAGGGACTCTAATGGCATCTGATTCTTAATCACAGTCCAGATAACTATGCAATGTTCAGACAACCATTCAATATGTGCTCAATTCTAAAAGGAAAGGAGAGGGAATGGAAGGAAAGGAAGGGGAGGTGAGGCAAGGCAATGCAAAGCAAGGCGAGGAAGTTTTCTTTTTCCTTTTCTTTTCCTTTCCTTTTCTTTTCTTGTCTAGTATTAAATGTGGAGGTTGGTGGCCCTGCCTTTGGCAGGGGGGTTAGAAATTGATGATCCTTGATCCCAACCAGGGATCATGATAACCCTTTCCAACCCAAGCCATTCTATGATGATCCTATGATTCTATGATTCTCTTTTGTTTGCTCCTTTTGCTCCTGGAGGGATTTATGAGAGAGCTCACACCCTGGGGAGGAAAAGGAGTGGCTGCCTTTTATTCATGCAGTGTCCGGTCCAGGCAGGCTGGGGGCAATCTGAACATCTTGCACTGTTTAAAAAAAACTCAGTCAAAATGGAGCCAAGATATGTTTTATGGTGGCACTGAAAGGAGGTGGTGGAACATTTTTGGATGTCTTCAGATCTGTAGTGTTTGGCGGTGCAGCCCCATCTCTAGACACTTCTTGTCTTTCTGAGGTTTTGTTAGTTTATGGAGTATCTGTGTCTGATTTGAGTCTTACACTTCCTTCCCACCTGGGAAATCTGTTCTTGCAACAGTCAGCAAAAGAGAAAAGAATGAAGAAAAAGAGAATCTGAGGCTCCTTATCCCAGCTAACCACCGCTGTGTGAGACCTCCAGAGCAGTCTTTCCCCAGAGCAGTTTTTGGAACCGATGATCCCTTACAGATTACAGAAAAATTATTTCTATCTGTCTTTTCTTTTTTTTTTTTTTTTTTTTAAAGTTTTCCAACCCTGAATATGTAGCCTTCCCTGAGACCCAGCTGCCTTCTTTTGGCCAAACACCTTCTCTTTTGAAGAAGGGAGGTCCTGGGACCACCCTGTGGCAATGCAGATCCACTGTATGAAATGGGAAAAGAGGCCTGAGATGGAGCTCTTGCTTTGCTGAACACCGTGGCTGGCTGATTGCTTCCTATAACCTGTTTTGCCATGCTGGGTTTCAGAAAGCACATCTTGTTCAGAAGGTACATTGGGCATCATATACCTATGTTGGCTTTACCATCTCTCACCAGAATGACAGATAGACTAAAGGAGTACACACACATATGGTCAGATGTTGATTTGTGCCCTGTAAGCATGCTTGTAGTAGTTATCAACAAACTCTCATTCCTGCATGTCTTAGTGTGAAGAGAGGCACAGACCACAACACAGACAGAGATACGTCACATCCCTTGTGTTCCAAAACATATCTTACCCACAGATGTACACCACACCCAGACACATGCAAAACTGGCTGCAAAGCTACATGTAGTCACTTTTTTACAATAAAGGCAGTGAGGCACTGGCACAGGTTGCCCAGAGAGATCGTGGGTGCTTCATCCCTGAGGACACTCAAGGTCAGGCTGGATGAGGCTTTGACCACCTGATGGAGCCGCAGGTATCCCTGTTCACTGCAGGGGAGCTGGACTAGGTAGATGTTAGGGTCCCTTCCAACTCAAATGGCTCTTTGATTCTAGTAATCTATATTCATGTGAATCACTGTCATCACATTCAGCTAAGCACAAGATGAGTGTGTGAATACTATAATAGGTGTTTCTACCTTCTACTTCACTTCATCTTATTGGTACGCCCTAAAACAGCCCACTGGTGATCCATTTCCTATTCACCCATCACAGGTTTTCAGGCAGTAAATGAAGCCAGCTAGTGAAGTCGTCACTGAATTAGTGTTGGAAAGGTCTGCCTTGTAATAACAGGGCACCTAATGCAAACCCTTCCTACTCCCTACAGTGGGAGGAATGCAATGCCATCCTGGTTACCTGTGATATAATTAATGGGAATAAAGCATCCTCTGATCTGGATTTCCTCTTTTATCCTGCACCTTCTCCCCATAGGGCTCATGAACAGGAGCAGCCCATTAGATGTCTACTCCTAGTTAAAGCTGCACTACAAAACTACTTGACTCACATTGTTCTGATGTATTCAAATAAATTGTGGTGGTATTTTCATCCTGAGAGAACATTATTTAGCTTCCTAGATGGTTGCTGTATTTTAGGATTGGCTGGGAGCAGCATGAAATTTTACCTCGGTCTGGGGCACATGCTCTGCCACCCATGGATCAACATGCCCTGAACCAAATCTACCCTTGCAACTTCTTAAGACAGTGCTTAATTGTTGATTAATACTAGAAATACAAACCAGTCCCCTGTGGCACAGATTTTCTGTCTTCTTCCATGTATTTACATTTCAAATCTTTTCTTTTATGGCTGTTCCTTTTCCTTTTTCATTTCAATTTTTGTGTACAAAAACCTCAGGTAGTTTAAGCAGGCAATATTTCTTAAATCTTTACCTTGGCCCTGAAACATGCTCCAACTTTGATCATGGAAAGAATCACATTAATGCACCCCCCCCGCCCCTCTCTAAATAGCAGCAATTGGAAATTGGCTCATGTGTGATGTGTCAGTGTCCCATAGCACGTCTGCTGGCTCTCAAAATCATTTATAAGCACTATCTTTCTAGCTGTGGAGGAAGAGATTCTGAGCTCAAGAAGTCTGACCCTTCAGGAGGAGGACAACCAATGTGGTATCATTATACACATCTCTGCTCCAGCCCTGCGCTCAGCGCTATCTGCATTGACACTGCTGTGAATAAGCACCTGCTATTTACATTAGCAGAGGGAGCTAAGATCATCTAGACGTGATGCCAGATGCATCATCCCCTCTGTGCACATGGTCAAAGAGCAAGCTTCATTAGCTTGATGTTTAATCTAGATTTCATTCAAGTCTGAAATGCTGCATCTCTCAGTCAAGGCATGATTGCAGTGGGAAAAAGAGGGAACTTTGAGCAGAATGCTTCATCTCTTTGCACAGGCCTTACCAATTTAGAAAAATACAAATCAGTTTTGCTTGTGTGATTACTCTCACAGCTCCTGCTGGCTCAGCTGCACCAAGCAATGGTCACACCTATTTGTGCTATCAAGCAGCTTATATAAAGGGAGAAAAGTGAAGCAATTTATTTCACCAATTCTGAGTATAAAGCAAATCCCTTTAGCCCAGTGGTCATGCTTATTCTGGAGGGTGAAATTCTCCAATATTTCTTTCACCTGAACCAAGCCTGAAAACCACCGCAGTCTTGGCACTGAGAAATAACAGGCTCCAATCCTCTAAGAGATGGCATTCCAATCTGTGGGTTGGCATCAGAGTGCTTAGGAGAAGGACCATTGTCCCTTGGGAATGCTTCTAAACAAGGACTTTGAGCATCTGTTTGAAGACTGTGCAGTTTCCAGCCTTTCATGCAATGTTTCCTTGAGTGATGTAGTTCTTGCATGACTCCACACTTTGCTGCAGAGCAGGACGTGACAGCATAAGTCAGCTGCAATGTGAGTGCAGAAGAGATGCAATGAGAAGTGCCAGAAAGCAAAACTCCAGCTTATGGGGGCCTTTGACAACTTTTCTCACACTAGAATTCATCCACGTTCTCCAAAACAGCAATGTGAAATGGCTCTGCCACTCACTCTGCTCACTTTTCTGTGTGACAGTACCATGAATCACTGGATAAAAACCATAAACATGCATTCAGATGAAAATAATAGTTTTGAAAGAAACTAAACTGTAAATATCGCAATGAAGAAACTGTCTTTTTGTTGTGTGTCAGTCTAGCATCAAGTACACTGTATTTCCAGTCAATGGCTGCAATCCTTGCCAAGAATTATGATTATTAGGAATCTAAAGATTAGTAGAAATTAATGATGGTCAGTAGTTACTAATTGCACTTTTGTTCATTGTGGGATTTGCCCATCGTGCGTGTGGTACTGGAAATTATCAATGAAATGTTTTATCTTTTACTAGTTGCTTTCATCATTCTTTTCTATGTTCTTTTTTTTCTAACATGCATGAAACTCCTTTTTTTTTAGACAAGAAAAGGGATCCCTTTTGGTCTTTTGGAGAAGACTGGTAAACCGAAGAAGATAAATAAATCTTTCAAGAAGGCTGGAGGAAGGCAGAGATCTCTGCAGCCTGCTGCCATGCTGTTTCTGTAGATGTTTGCCTACCTTTTGTTAACCTCATATTCCTACTGCTTTCAGTCCAGAAATTCCCACAGGCAACAGATTGAATACAGTCTTACTGTGTTGTCCCAGAGCTATTCCACTTATCCCAAGATCTACTTTTATGCAAATAATTACAACACTGCTGTAAAATTTGCCTTTTAAACTTGGGCCACACACACACTGACGTAAGTAGACACACTTCCAAGACCCAGTTTCCCCTCAGCAGGAAACACCACATTAGGCCAGTCCATCCATATCAAATAACCTTGTACCAGGTTCACAAGGCCAAAAAGTCAGCAGAACATCTTAGCAACCTCCAGGGCTTTTGCTAGTGGAAATATGGGAGATGTTATATATCTGGGATCTGCGAGACATTTTATAAAATGTGTTTAAGGTCAGGATCTAGGCAGAAGGTTGCTTTGGGTAGCTGTGTTCTGGAGGCAGTACTGTACAGACTAAACCTGAATTTCGGTTTCTGAGTGCGCTACTTGAAAGTCCTCTTTTTCCTTCCATTTTCATTCATAACACTACAGTGCTGGACAAAGGTAACTTATTAGATCCCAAGAAACTTCAGGCTTTCAGTTCAGCAAAAGAATAATGTTTTGGACAATTACAGAAGCCAAATTTTGTTTACTGTTTTGGAAGAAACAGAAAAATGGTGAACACATGCCATGTTCTCAAGGACCTGTCTTTTCAGATGGAGGTAACCAGAATAAAAACCATCAAGTCAGTTGTGGGCATCTACAGGAAGAAAAGTCCAGACACCTGTGCTGTAAATTCTTTTGGGGGATTTAGGATCCCAAACTGTTCATGCACTTTAAAAACATATGCATATGTGTTTCCTGGGGAGATGGCTGTGAACACAACACACTGCAATTAAAATCAGCACTAGCATGTCAGAACCCCACTAACAGCACAGAGACATGAGATGGACTGAGGAAGTTCAAAAGATAAATCTATTGTTTCCTGCACCATGAGCATTTCCATTCAAGAAATGCTTGATTCTCAGAGATAGGTTTTGCATGAACTTAACTCTGTGAATGTTTATGGATTCTTGAAATTCACTGGCACTTCCCAAATATCTTTGTTCCTCTTGTTTACCGACACTCAACATTTACAAATAGCAGTGCAGAAGAACTGCTCGTGAGCTCAGTGCTTCTGCAGAATGTTTTCTCTGGCTGAATAGACTTGAAAAAGGTGGGTTTTGTTTGTCTTTTCTTCTTTCCAAAAGGGTTCATTGCTGGGTTATGTGCTAAAATACTGGCAGTTCAGTAGGAAGAAGACATGACTAAACATCATCAGATAATTAGCTCCTCCACGTCAAAATAATCGGCATCACTCTCTAAGCTTTCAATTGTTGAGCATAGAGAATTTGATACATCTTTTGTACCACATCTGTGATTTTTCGCTCTTTGATGGCAACAGGGATGGGTTCAGATATGTCTATAGATCAGGATAGAAACCTCCAGACTGCACCACAGACTTAAGACTGGCTCCTTTTCATCCTAAATTTACCTTTTTCAATTTCTCTACAATGAGAATGTATGAAACAAAAATTCTTTTTTCTCCTAGCTGGTGCTTCCACTATGTCTGATCTGTCCCTGTTAAGGTATTAATACTGAATTTGGTCTGTGCACAAGTGAATCCTCAAGCAGACTGAAGGTTTGACAGACAGGTCAAAACGTGAAGAGAGATTCCCTATGAACAAAAGGTGCCTTCTGGAACAAAGGTTAAAAAAAGGTCATGTCAATGAGCTTAGTGGACTTCAAGAAGCATTTGGACAACATTCTCAGTCATGTGGTCTGATTTTTGGGTGGTTCTGTGTGGAGTCAAGGGTTGGACTCAATGATCCTTATGGGCCCCTTCCAACTTTATGATTCTATGAACCTTTTCAGAAGTTTTGAGCAGATTTGAAGACACACAAGGAGTTTACACTGGAGTACTTCATGTTGCATGACTGTTGTATTCTTTTATGTTATTTTTTATCTGTTACTAAGCTCCCAAAAGCCTAATATCATCAAACAAAAAACTTCTTTCCAGAAATGTCAAACCACATCTTGAGAGACCGTTGTTTTTTGCACATACTCCTCGTACACCCATCGGTTCCATCTGATGGGAGCAGAAATCCAGCTTCAAATGCTAGTGCTGCCCCAAATGACACTGACCTCAGTTCAATATAGATCTACCTATACACATCTGTACTTTTCTTTCTTCATTTCTCCTGTCTTTTATGTTTGGCATACATCATAACTCTCCCATGACACTTTTATTACAGGAAAGTGAAGGAATTCACAGAGCTGCTAGTAGAGAAAACCGGCACTTTTGGGTTTATAAATGAAAACATTCATTTTACTGCTCTGCTGGACTTTTGACATATTTCAGCGACATTGCTGGATAAGTGTGAGAAGAAGGATAGATGAACACAGGCTACATAACAAACTTCAGGGAATCCAAGGAATTTTCCATGTTAAATGAAACTGGAAGAAAAGAAATATGTTGTTCACCAGGCATTTGGTGAATTTAAAGGTCATGTGGCCTACATTGAGCTATGTAGTTACGTGCCCATGCATACATGGACGTATATTTAAGATCAGTAGTATGATGTTGGATATTAAATCTACCTGTAAATTTGAAACTGCAGATATTTTCACATCGTTACTCTTACAAAAAGTGCTGCTACAACAATCAGATACAGAAACCTATTGTCCTAACTTGAGTGAGAAGGGGATGAAGTGGTATGAAGGCAGTGCTATAAAAGGTCTGTGAAGAAATAATTTATCTCTGTGAGCAAATCAATGAGGCTTGCAAATTGAATGAAATGAGTCTCATCTATAATAGCTCAAACCAGAATATTCAGAAGATAAGCATATATCTAAGCAACAGCTAGAACCAGGGGGAATGATCTAGAGCATTGCAAATGACAAATCAAATGAAAAATCAAACAGATCAACTGTGAAAATTGAACCCCAAATACAGTGCCAGAAAAAAACTGCACTTTCTTTGGACAGTGACATTATGCAAGAAATTCATGCTTAGAATTGGGTGTAGTTTTCACACCATGTTTGGCCAAAGAAAAAATCTGGGTTGAGAATGTTGAAAAATGTTGAAAATGTAAAACTGTTACACCTTAGGATGATACAGATGGAGCATTTTGATTTTCCACTACAAAGCTGTAATTCGCTATGTTAAAAATAATTTGGAGAATGTTAAATATGACAAAAAAATTGAGCTGCATCACATCATTAGAGGGCAAAGTATTTTTGATTGAGTTCCCAAATAAAACTTCTGATGCATTGTTTATTTGCTTGTTAGCATCACTGAAAAAGGATTTGCTTTCTCTTTGGCTTCCGTATCAAAAACCCCCACGCTTTGTACAGTGCTCTGATCCTGGCTTGGGTGAGTTCAAGGAGAGAGTGATGAAATGCCAGCCAATATCCTTACTCCATCTGAAACCCCTTCTGCATGAACTGGGTGTTGCAATGCAAGTTGCTGCAGGAATGTACGATGTAATTCTGGCAAGAAGTCAATAGGCTCAAGCTCCTCAAATAACCAAAGCATGGTGCTAAGAAATCAGTAGAGCAGGGAGCAGCCCAGACAGCCAGTCCATTAGCAGCTTAACCACAGCAGATGTAAAGTCACCAACAGAACTCCCTACGGAGACTCCCAAAGAGCCAGATGCTACTGCTATAAAAAGATCTTCAAGAAACTTGGCATGTCTCCTGGCCACATTTTTAAAAAAAAATTCTCTGGATAGGCTATTTTTTTAAATTCAGGGTTAGGGGTTGGGGAGAGAAGAAGTAGAAGGGAAGGGGAAAGAAAAATTGCTTATTTATTCCGGTTAGCTTGTGTGTGAATCTCATGCTTCTGAAAACAAAATCCAGTGATGGCATGTCCTGAGACACAAAGGGCAATAGGCACTGCTCCAGCCTTCGCCCACACACAGCTTTGCTTATGCACCTTGGACTGACCTCTGTATCCTTCCATGAGGAGCCCTGCCAATGCTCTTGGGGTGAAACATCAGCTGTTATTTTACTCTGTGCTGCTGCTAGTAAGCCTTGCTTGCCTCCAGTGCTGCACTTGGCAGTTCTCTTCCCTAGTGTGCTTGCATGGTGCACTTTAACTCAAATGGATGCTTAGCTTGGTGATCTTTGCCTCTCCTATTGCTCTATCACAGGACTTGTTCACCCATTTTCAGCACTACCAGCCCTTGAAGTCTTCCTGGAATACCTGTGAGTCTCATATACTCCAAGCAGCTGGATTCAGTCACCATGTGGATCAATACAAAGCAATATTATCTAATAATGTGTAAACCTTGCAGTACAGATACCCCCCATGCTGCTAAGATAAGCACTGAATACAACACAAGCACAGGACAGACAGATGCACCAACTCAGTGAGTATTGTCACTTGTATGGATGAAAGTCACCCCTTTGCCCTGACAAAAAGCTCACTTTCATCTGTGAACATGAACAGATGTTATTTTGGGAGTGTGAGTTGATACATTCTGCAAGGTTTCAGTGTAGTACCTCAAGGTGACTGTCTCCTGGGGTCTGAGAGGCAGATAAGGCGGTTGCATTGTGTTTAGCAGATGAGAAATAAAGCAGCTGATGGCTCACTGGAGAAATTAGGATTTCTACCACACCTGAACTGCACCTGGTGTAGTAATTTCATCTCTCTGTAGAGAATTCAGAACAAACACCCATGTTTTGACATTGACACCTTTTCACAGGTCTGGGCCTGGAATAGGTGATGTGGGACTCTGTCTAATGAAAATAGCCCAGTTTGGAGTTGAGTTTTAGTGACTATAAAACAAGGTATGGAGGAACAAGAGGAGAAAGTCACAACGAGCCAATAAATTTATGATGGTACCTGGTAGCAGAGTGTTTTCACTAAGCTCTCATAATGCACACAAGTCCTGAGCTCAAGTGTTTTTCAGACTGGATATATCCCTTGAGGAGGTAGGAGACATTTCCAGGTGATACGCTATGCCAGCAGGAAAGGCAGACTTATATATTTCAACTGCTGTATTCCTTTAATTTAAAACAAAATTAAGCTATCATTAGAGTCTACTATGAGAGTAAAGGCAAGGTGCTTTTGAAATAGTGTTTGCCCAAGGACAAACTAGGACTTAGGAACTCCCAGGAGCCAACAGTGAGAAAAGAAGGGCTGCCCTGAGGAGATGGCCCATTGGTGGTGGCTATCTCTGGTGTCTGATCTCTACACACTAGTGCAGATCTAGTTACTACTCTCCTAAGTGGCCTGTTCAGTGCATTTCTCTGTTCATGACTGATGCTCCAGAGGTAGATTCTCCATAATCAATCATTCACAGTGGTGTTATTTTTCTTGCATCTTCATGCACAGTTAAGCCAGGCTGGGTATAAGATGTTTTTGCGCTTATTAACATCTTTCTTTTCCTCCATCTCCGTTATCTTTCTAAATTTCCTTTAGCATTTAATTGTTATTGCTATCAGCTTACATTATTTCTATAACTGATGACTTGCTCTTGTGATTAATCAATGGTACATTTTGTTACAGCTGTTATATTGGTGAGTTTGATTCTTCTACGTTCTCTCATTCATAACAGCTCTTCTTCATAGACATGACCAATACTGTAATTTCTAAGCAGTATAATATCACTGTAATATCAATCTACAGAATACGAGTGCTCTGGTATAACAGTGTTCCATTGACAATCCTTTCTCCACTAAGTTTCCAAGTTGTCTTTTTTTTCCCCCCACAATATCCCTTGCTTAAATCGAGTACTGTTCACTTAGATTTCATTTTGTATTACCTAATGAGCTGTATCAGCTTCTGTCTTCTTTTTCCCCACAAAGAATGTAGTGCTTGAATGATCTTTTTTCTTTTCTAACAACTTTTCCTCAGAAAATGAGGCAGCTTAATCTGTGTGCTTTTTCATCCTTGTCAGCTTTCCTTAGCCAATTCTAACGTAAAGCTTTTATTTCCCATCTCCCCTTCACTTACACAGACACAGAAATGATGAACTCAAGAGACAACGAATCCCATGTTTTACTGCAAGAAAAACAGGACCAAGAAATGCACAGTGAAACAATTTCAAGTTTTCATTGGGAAAAACATTTCATTTGTTTCATAGACTGGACTGTTATAATGGGAACATATCCTTGTGGAGAACAGAAAGAAGGGATGCATTCTAGCAATACAGCACACACCTTTATTTTGTGTTGTTCATCCTTTACACCTTAAGTGTTAAAGGTAGTGTCTTCCAAAGCTGAGAAACATATAAAAAAATTTTGCATTTGTTGCTGATTGCTGGGAATTCTTTTTTTGCTGTTTTTCATCAAAGACTAAAAATACTCCTTGCACACATGAGACTTATGCAGTTGGCTTCGTTTTTTTTTCTCTTATTGCATTTACAAATGCCCAGGTATTCATGGTTCTGGTTCTGTTTGTTCAATTTCCTGTTTTCTTCCCATGAGGAAACAAGACAAAACAAACAATAAACATTTATCCAAATAACTTCAGGGACAATACGTTTTATAGCTCTGTAGTAGGAATCTGGGATGGAAAATGAGAAGACATTCCAATAAATCAAAATCCAAGGCCAGAATCTGGGCTTCTCCACACCTGTCTTGTCCTAAAAATAATTTTTAAGCATTAGAGGAAGAAGGCAGAAATAAACAACACCATCAAGAATCAACCTCAGTTATCCAAATAGCGTACTCATTTTAGGGGCAGTGAGGCCCTATGAAGATCCCAATGGACATCAGATTTCATGCAAGAAGACAAAAAAAAAAATCCTTAGATTCCATTTCAACCCTGAAATCTTACATTTAACATATAAATGGTTGATAAAATGTGGTAAGCAGTGATATAGAAAAGTGATAGAGCCATGCCATATATAAGGCTAGTGTAAAGGCCTAGCTTTACAAAAAATAAAATAAAATCTCCAGTTGTTGAGCCACTGCTTCTCCTTCTGTTGAGAACATCCCTCTGCAGACAGCAAATACGGTGTTCATGGAGATTTCTCCTCCTCTGCACTGGCAGTTGGACTCTGTATCTATGTCTCTTTGAGTGAAATGAATCACTTTGCATGCTCCAAATGACTTGATCTCCTTTACATTTGGAAACTGAGATACCCAGCTTTCATGTAAGCATCTTAATCTGATGGGAGCCAAGGAATATTATGTCAGCCAAACACTGATGCACTCTAGCATTTCTCCTATAGTCACACAAGTTCAAGCCGTGGGGTAAAATCCACTTCCTGACACATTGGCAACTAAAGACACTCGAGATATTCCTGAGTACCCCAGACACAGGGCTGCTATAGGCTCTGCTTCGTATCTATGAGACCATATTTGAGACACTAGGAACATCTCAAGCACCACCAGGATCTTCCGTGTGGGATACTGAACTGAGCCCCTGTGAACATAATGTCTACTGTCCCTCCAGCTGTACTGCTCTGCTACTTGAGATTACATGTTTAAACTAGGGTACTTTTGTTGATTGTGCAGAAGTAAATTGTGTTGTCACAATTGCTACGCTCAGAAAAAAAAGGAAAAAACATAATACTACTCCCATAATGTTCCTATATTAGGATACAGATCTAGCCTTCCACCAGTATATAGAACCTAGAACCTAGAAACACGAGGCACTACTTTATTTGTGGAATGTGATCCAGATTCCCATTGAATTCAAATCCAGTGTTTGGGAGTTTGTTTGTTATATGCTCTATGGCAAAGGTCCACCAGCCTTTCAAGAGTAAAGACTGCAGCTGTTTTCCCCTAAACATGCCAACAGCAACACTGCAAGAAATTGCAGATGCCACCCCTGAAAGACACCCATCACTGGCAAATCAATTGGTTCTCTGTGAAACAGGGAGCTCTCAGCTCCCTTTCCAAACCCATCAGAAGTCAAGAAACATGTGCTGTCCCCTATGCTGCAGGTCCCAGCCTCTTGCCGGCTTTACAGCTTACCCACACTCGTCTTCTTCAGTGGCTAACCCTGTCTTAGGTGATTAGAAGGACTTCAGGCAATAGAATGGGAATTTCCCATGGCAGTGGATTTAGGGAAGGAATAAGGATTGAAAACATCTCTAAACAACAAGCGTGGATAATGCTAACTGTAGGAATACCCAATATGGCTGTGGGCCCAGTCCAGACGTTCGGAATTCAAAACTAGGAGCCAGTGTTGGAAAAATGTGTGCATGTTCAGAGAAGATAAATGCCTGCAAGTAAGGCACATGGACCACAATAAGAAAAAAGTGGTCAGCTTTTAAGACAGCTTATATTTTGGTCAATCATGTTTTGGAATAGAAGTCCCAAAGTCCTGGATTTGACTCCTACTTAACTCACTCCCCTGAGTGCCAGTGTGCATAATCAAAAGTCATCACATGGCAGACAGGTCTCAGTGGGCTGGGATAATGTCAGCCCCAAAAGCAAAACAAAGCCAGGCCTGGTCAAGACTGAGTAGAAAAATAAACCAAAGAAGAAGAAAAATAACCCAGAACGAATCTGAAGGAAGCCACTGCCTTTCCCAATCTATCAGATACTTTGCAAAATAGATAGAGTTGGTTAACTATCAGGTCAGACCTTCCTCAAGAGCTGAACCAAGGTAAATAGTGGCAAATGCCAGTTCTAACCAGCTGGCACATTTTACAGGAATACTGAAAAAAAAAAAGATGACGAGGCAATACTGGAAATGAAGTTCAACCCATTTGCAATGGCGAGACTGAGATTCCCTAAAAGGCACTGCGGTTTGGAGAGCATTACTGAATAAAGTCAGAAGATCTGCTGGACAAAGCTCTTTTCCTGGAAAACCAATCGATTTGCCAGAAGAATCTGGAAGCCAGGTTTTTGGAAGTCCAATAGTTATCTTCCAAATGTAGGCTCCTAAACAGGTACACATTAGTCCTTATCTACTTGTATTTTTTATCCACTTTTTTTCTAGTGAACTCAGTTCTTTCTCATTGACTCTTGGGAGAAGTTTAGGAGCAGCACCTTGGAAGTGGACATCAAAAATCTGAATCATTTGAAGTTTCCAGTTCAACATAAAAGAATGACTTCCTTGGATGTCAAATGCTTTTAGGAGTTTAGATGTCAGCAGGCAATTCACCAAACAAGATACACCAAAAAGTTGTGCCGATTTGTTGTGCATTTGATAGGATGAAGAAAAATTTTATCTTATTCTTGATCTAATTCCTTATATTGCATGCCAAAAATACTGTCCTGAATTAATTCCCTAATTAATTCCCCAAGTCTATGTATGTATTCCCCAAGCCATGCCTATCTCAGATGTTCTAACCAAAATAATAAGATATTCTAAGAGGACAGAAGAGACTTACCTGGTGTTCAGTTAGCCATGATATGTTTCACAAAAGCTGTAAAGAAGAGAAAAACAGGATCATTTCTCAGTTCTCCTACATTAAACTCAGTAAGGTCCCACATGTTTCATCTTAATTATATTAAAATTAATTCCTCTTGCATACTCTGATGTAAAGAATGCTGCATCACTTCGTAATTGAGATTCCAGATACCCTGGTGCTAAATGAGTTGTAAATCCTTAAGATAATATATATTACAGTGCAAGGTAGTCAGGAGTCTGGCTAGCCAGTGGAAATGAACACAAATATTAGTCAGTCTATAGCTTGTTTAATCCCTTACCCCTGGCTACCAAATGAAACTGCCTTTCCAAAGTATACACTGAAAGAACCTCTGGAGTAAACCTCCAGGATCCACAGCAGGTCACCTAGTCAGGTGTCATGACTGCATCTCTTTGGTGAATTTGGATTTAAAAAACGAACAAAATGTGTCAAATCCAAAACATTATTATATTATATTACATAGAAGTTATTGTGAGTTTTTTGTTTGTTTGTTTGTTTTATAGAAGGCTTTAGGTTTCATTTTTCTCCATTAAAAAAAATCATCCATCATCAAGAAGCGTTCATGATTCTGAAATTCAAAACAGAAAGGAGAAATGCATTGTAGCACGAAAATATTTTTTTCCTTCCTAATAATTTCTCTGAGTTTCCTTTAAGTTCATAAGACATTTGGGTTGTCTAAATCCACAGATTTCTGTTTATTGGCTCCTTACAAGAAGGATTTCCCTGAGGTCAGATCACAAGCATCTTTAAGTCAAAGAAGTCTACCAACCAATATATTCATAAAAGATTCAGTGAAGATTATAGACCAGCTAAGTCACCAAAATAATACAACAGCCACCACTTAACCTTCAAAAAAGGACTCAGGTGTGTCTAATAGCATATCTGTCTGCTAGAATACTGTGTTCTACTGAAGATTGAAGCATATAGGCTGGCAAGATGCGTGAGATGCATGGTCCGTTTACTCAGGGCCAAATCTCTTTTCTGGCTGTCTACCAACAATGGAATAAATTGGAAGGTATTTGGAAAATCTTGTAGAATTCTCAGGTCAAAGGATGAAAGAGGATCCTAAGGTAAACATATTTTGTAAGATTTTTGAAAGAAAATCTAGTGATTTTCTGTAAGGAACTCTCAAAAGAGATCTTTATCTTGTTTTTAGAGGACAAAGAGATGGGTACAGGTAGGAAAAAAAAAAGAGTAAAATAAGTTTATTTTATTGGTTATGTAAAATTAATTTGATTGGTTTCAAATTTGGAAAATAACATTCTGATTTTTGGGAGTAAGATCTTCCTTGTATTTAAGCCTTCACAGGAAAATTGCATGAAAGCCTTCAAGTACATGACCACTGCTCAGAATGGAGTGGTCATACCTACCTTCATAGTTGATACAACCATTGGCATCTTCCTGGCCAGCCATTAGCTTATCAACTTCCTCTTCAGTCAACCTTTCACCTGAGTGGAAAGCAAAGTATTTAATTAGCTGAGCAATTCTTAAGAATTTATGAAGATCAGTTCAAAAATCCTAGAATGAGAATGAGAGAAAAGGGAGAGATTTTCTCTTCCACAAATCTGTGTTGCTGACTGCTAGGAAAGCTAGGTTTTACCCTTGCAAACAGAAAATTTGATCTGAAAACGAAGGAGACAGAATAAATATGGAAACCTACATGGCATCCTGTTCACATCCTCATTCTTTAAAGGATAAGCTTTCTCTAAGTGCCAAATCTTGAAGGTCTTAGTCCTTAACCAAGTCCTCACTGGACAAACTGTCAGAAATTTCACTCTCTGTTGTGCCTATTGCTTTGAGGTTCAGGGAGATTCCAATATCATTTTGGAGATCTCTGAACTGAACTGAACCAGTGATCCATTCTGTTTATGTAATTATCCAAATATTGGGCTCATATGTGCCCATAAGGCTTCATTCTGGACAAACAGATGAATCCATTCAGTAGGACTTCCCAGTGTAGTATTAGGCACTGGTTTGAGGACGAGATCATACATCTTCCAGAAATGCGTGGGATAAATTTTAGGATGATATGAGCTGAAATTGTAGAAGTTAAAATAAAATACATTGGATTTGCCCCGCTACTTATGTTGTTCTACTTACACATCGCTGATCTCTGACACAAAGGAACAAGTCCTCAGCTGATATGAGCTGATGAAAATTCAACAAATTAAACAGAAAAAATGTTCTAATTTATAGAACACTTGGTTGTGCCTAGAATTTGACCAGTATTAAGAAACAGAACTGCTCTCCAAATTGAAATACATCCTATCACTGTTTGAAAATCAGGTATTTTGCTACATTACTTTTGATTTCTGGAAACAGAAGGGTAAGTCCAAAATAATTTCTTGCAGTTCAGTAAAATTGACAAAACTACCCAGACTGTTTACATTGTTCAGAGGAAGGTTAGATAGGACATTAGTATTGCCTTTGTGTGTTGGGAGTTTTTGGTGGTGGTAGTAGTAGTTTCTTTTTCATCACCGAGCTTGGTTCCCAAACTTATCCATTAGTATCCATGATGCAAATAAAACTAACATTGCTTTTTTATTATTATTATTCCCTGAATCACGAATAGAAATGGATGTGTCATTGAATGGAAGCACATGAGCATCATTAAAAAACATATATTTTTTTAATCAATATCACAGCTCAAAACCCATGATTGGACTTCTTTAATCTAAATCAAATCTTTCTTGCAATTGCTCATCCTTCTTCTAAAAGTAGTACATGTTACTTGTGCTGATGTTGTCTCTCTTTGTGAATAACTGAGCTACTGAAGTCAAGATTTGAGAGGACAGAGAAACATTGATTCCTGCTTTAAAAAGAGCTTTTCCATTTCAGAAACAATTCTGTTACGCAGATGACTGATTAACAAGTACTTCATCCTAGAACTTTTCTCGGAGGTGAAGAAAAAAAGTATGCAAATATTGTAGGAATATATGAGTTTTCAGAGCTTTTTTTGACAGTTTTTCATACAAACAAAATATTTATAGGAGAAATATGACGCTACCACAAAGAAGGAGGAAAGAACGGAAGGGGAGGAAAAAAAGAAAACAAAGTGTTCAAGTTGCAAGTCAGTGATCTTATGCTTCATTAGTAAGAAGTTTTTTTTTTTTTTTTGTCCTTATATCTGAGGACAGTGTGATGACTGAAGACTTGCATGGTTATTTTCTCCATAAAATCACCCAACCTCAGTGACGAAACTGTATAAGGACAGGTTCACCTTACCCAGTGTAGCCAAAACGTGGCGGAGTTCAGCCCCCATCACTGTTCCATTTCCTTCCTTGTCAAACACACGTAGACCCTCCACAAAGTCCTCATAGGTGCCTGTGTCTTTTGTCTTGGCAATATGCTGGAGCATGGGCAGGAAGGTCTCAAAGTCAATCATCTTGGAGTTCATGTCTGCAAAGACACAGATAAAACTGAAAGTTTTAGTGAATTCTGAGCTGAGGACTTGTGCTGGGGCATGGAGCAAGGGGAAGTGGTGAGAGTTGACCGTGGCAATAAGTCCTGGTTAAAGAGGCAAGAAGTATGCAGGAATGTGGTAAGTGCAGGTAGAGGAATGGATAGTCAAAGTTGGAAAAAGAGGTCTGTCAGAAAGAAAAGTGTGCTTTTAGCAGATCAATAAATAGACAGATATCACCTACATACCACGTCAGATATCATCTGTCTGTCATATGCAAATAGCATGGAAAGCAAGCACACTTGGAATCCCAAGGTTTCTGATGCAATAAAAATACAAAACTAAGCAGAAGGCAATAGAAAAGAAGCCTGTTCCTGATATGAAGTCAGTTTTGCCTTGCAGCCCTATAACACAGAGCTATCTAAAACCACAAGGGGAGAGGAGCTTCAGTGTGAATAGGGGGCTGAGAGAACGAGAGTAGTGCATCTCATTTTCCTGATTCTTTGTCTTTCAAAAGCATCACTGGACATTACAGTCCCTTAGGACTACTTGTCCCATCCAGCACTGTGTCTTTGCCATATCAAAAGATATCACATCTGTTGAATGAGGGCCCAATGGTCTGTTTCCATTAACCTCAGCAAAAGGAAGAGACAGAGAAGTCACCTGGAAAGTCCCTGAATTGTATATGCTGTCCAGATGAGATTTCCTTTGTTATGAACAATATTCTGTGTGCAGTGCATGTTGAAGGCTGATACAACTGCAGTTATTACAGAGCATCTAACATGCACTCTTATAGAACAAGTTGTGGCTTTTCTTTCAGTCTGTCCTTTTGTTGACTTCAAATGTCTGAGCTTTTAGTAAACACAAGTGAATGCCTGCCATCAAAGCAATTTTAAAAGGTAACATCCTTTCACTGTAAACATACTGACACGTGTGGCCATTAAATCAGTCTCCTAAATATGAGACAGTGATATTGGCATTCAGATCGGTTTCATCCTTGGTTACTTTTCTGCTAGAGATTTGCAGAGACTGTTTTGTACCCTTTGGTGTTTCATAATTAGTCTTTCCACCAGAAAAAGGAGACCTCATCTACTTCATCCCTAATTCTTCAACGGATCTTTTACAAAATGAACGTTGAGGAGGACACCAACCTTCTTGTTTGGGTCTGCCAAGCACCTTCATGACCTCAGCTTGGGTTGGATTCTGCCCCAAAGCCCTCAAGACATCTCCGCATTGCGCATATGTGATCTTCATCTCAGATTTGGGAGTACGGTCAAAAAGTGAGAATGCTTCCTTAAATTCTGGAAGACAAAAAGATAGAAAGAAATGCATGCCATGCTCCCTCGGATAAAGTCAAAGCCAGCCCAGCCCTTCCCCCTAATTAACTCAGCATGACCGTTTTATATTTTGCAGTCTGGGAACAAATTTGATGGGCTCTGTTAGTGGTGTTATCTGAAATGTTTGTGTTCCTCCTGCTGCATTTCCTGGTTCAATCAGGGGATGGAATTAAAGAGGTCAAATGCTTTTCTTATGGTATTTCTGGCTCAACTACCATCAGAAAGTGTGGAAAACCCCTCAGGAATGGTTGGCCTTGAGATCTTTCCTGCTGAGCAGGAATGCTCAGAGCAGCACGGAATTCAGTAGCCATTCTGCTCATTAGCTAACTGGAAGCTGTATTCAGTATTATACTTTTAGAGAGCACCAACAGCCCACAGATGGAAAATCATCTACATTAGCAGGTAATGAGATACACTGTGATAACCCACTGAAATAATCACACAACATCCAGGTGCTGGGGGATGGTGAGTATATGAGAAAAACCTTATCATTAATCAGTTGCTATGTTTAATGGTGTCAATGGACATATCTAAAAGAATCCTTTGATTTTTCTGTTTTCTAGCAGTTGATCCAGTTGTGTCTGTAGGAGTCAGATTTGCTATGCTGTCAGCTCCTGAGGCCAGACCAGATCACATATGTGGAGATGCAACCACTCACTCCAGTGACGTCATATCTGTCTGCTTCCCCAGGCAGAGCCCTTCCCCATGAGCAGCCAACTCTCCTCCACTCCTCTCACATCTTTGTGACCATATCCTCACTTCTTCTGACCAAAGAGTGAGTTCCCCCTCCCCCTCCCCTCCTTTTTTCTTTACTTTACTTTTCTTTTTCTTATTATTTCTCTTTCTCCTGTCTTCTTCCAATGCTGCTGTTTTTCCTCTCCTCCTTTCTCTTTCCCTTTCCTTTTTTCTATCATTCCACTCCTATCTTACTCATTTCCTTCCTCATCCAGTACTTTCAAACAGTGGTGCCTTTTTCTTACTTTGAACTAATTAACACTCCCGTTTTCCTCTCTGCATTCTCCCCTTTGCTTTCCCTTACTTTCCCTCCCCTCCTCTCTCCAATCTTTACCTCGGTCGCCAGCTGAAGCCCGGATCCCACCAGCATCCCTCACTCCAGCAGAGGGCAATGGTGGATTTTCGTGGACTCCTTGCTGACAGGAGAAGGGGGTCAAAGCCCCATTCCAAGCTCTGTCCTTTCCTGGGGGGGGTCTCAGCAGCCAAGGTGGATGGGAAACAAGCTGCATCCCTGAGCTGCTTATCTCCCTGCCCGAGACCTCTTTCAGGAACAGCCTTTGCACCACCTCCTAAAGGCCCACAATCCATCAGTTGCCAACAACTCACATCTCTCTTAAATCAAATTCAGATGTAATCACCTCTGATCAGAGCATTGGCCTGTGGGTTTGGAAGCACCATTCTGTCAACATACAGAAGCCTTTTTTTTTTTTTTGGGGGGGGGGGGGGGGGAGGGAGGTTATTATTTGCTTATTTGCTTTTACATTTGCTGGCTTAATGCAAGTTTCCATCAAAGCAATGAAACCAGAGTGGCTATGGTCTCCTTTGTCCCCTTGCTAGCCATTAAATCACTGGCAGGAGCAGTTTATATTTTCATATGCCTAATTGCTACCTATCTTCTCATGCTGGATAGCTCATATTCTTCTCGTCTGTGAATAGGCCAGGAATCCCATTTCATAATGACACATTGCCACAGCCACTGAATTTTGCTGGCAGTGTAGCAGGAGGACATGTGAGGATGGATGTATAACACAGGGCTTCAACCATAGAACATTCTTCCTCCTGTGAGAGTAATATTTTGGGGGCTACCATAACAGGTGACTCTTTGCAAGGAAGTAAGTCTGCTACAGCAACAGCTTTTCCTTAGCAAAGGGAAATTTGCTAATATCACAATATCCTGGAAGATCCGGCTTGAAAAATTTTGAGAAACTTTGCTTTTCCCCCATCACCTCAACACAAAATAAGCTGTCAGAAAGACAGCTGGGGTCAGTGATAATAGGTTGACTGAGAGCTTCTATGAATCCCAGCTCTCAAGTCCTGCCAGTATAACAGCTGTAAGTTATGTCAAGTGTTGTTTGTTTCCTGACCTGTGTTTTTAACACAAAATAAAAGAGTCTAAAGCCCTGGAGAACCAACTGTCCACGTTATTGAACTGGTAGCACACTTCTTGGCAAGGTTTTCATGTCTGCACACTGGTACTGAGGACAGTGTATGCTAGGGGCAATCCAGGGATAGTTATGGACCAGGCCACAGATACAGTGCTCCATTGTTGGAGGCATTCAAGCCCAGGCTGGAATAGGGCCCTGTGCAGCTTGATCTAGTGGATGACAACCTTGCCCTTGGCATTGAGTTTGGTATTGGATGATCTTTAAGGTCTCTTCCAACCTAAACCATTTTCTGATTCTATGGTTCTATAATTCTACACCTAAAGCATCTAAGTTCTAGCTGGGAGTGAATACAAGCCTGTCTGTCTGCTTGTCTATGAACCCAAGAACCTTCTAAAGATCAAGTGAAGGAGAGAGAGCAGAAAAAGATCAAGAAGAGGCCATTAGGAAAGGCATTGAGAGGGAGCAGTTTAACCTAAAAGAAGGGAGATTTAGACTAGATGTCAGGGTGATGTTTTTCACTGAGAGGTTGGTAAGGTGCTGGCATTGCTGCCCAGAGAAATTGTGGATCCTTTGAGATACTCACAGCTTGGTTGAACAAGGCCCTGGGCAGCCTGATCTAATGAGTGGCAACCAGCCTTTGGCATCATGTTTAGAAGTGGATGATCTTTGATGTTCTTTCTAACCCAAGCCACTCTATGATTCTGTGATTCTGTAAAGCAGAGCTTTTCTGCTTTTCCCCGAGTGACATTCAGGCTGTTAGGCTCTCTTTCCAGCCATTCATGATAGAACTGGTGAACCAGATGTGAGATTAATGATAGGTGCATTTATTGTTTTTCCTGATGCTGGTATACAGTAAAACATCCACAGAATCACAGAACCACAGAACCACAGATGACTTTCCATTATCATGCTGTGCCTTACATACAGCTCTCATAGCTTTTCTCACAGAGACTGTTATCTGCTTCCTGCCCCATGGCTTTTCCTTTGATGCTTCAAAGATATCCTATTTCACAAGTCCCAGATCCCCAGCTTTGCACAGAGTGCACACATAGACCAGAAGGCAGCAGAGGCTGCAGTAAAGAGAGAAAATTCGCTTTCTAGATATGGTCTACATCTGTTCCAGACCTGGTACCTTTTATGGCAGCCATGGTGTTGCTCCAGATTTGCTTTTTAATTGCCATTGCAACAGGCTGGTAGTCAGATAAGCACACAATTTTTATGTTTATTTTTAAACAGTGCTTCTCCCATTCTCTGATAGGGTCTCCAGAGCTTATTCTCTTTAGGAACACAGAAACAATGCATATAAACTATTGGGGTACTATCCAATCCACAAGGCATTAACTGATGAGTGATTCAGCTGTCTTGTGTTTCTGGAATAGCTTTAAGATTTGTAGTCCAGAACTAGGCCTCTTCAGTGAACCTCCCATAGCTTTGGGACTAGAAAAGGGGCACTTTCCTAGAAACTGACAGTTTCCTCCATTCACAAGTTGTTTTTGACCTGCTTTTAGAATACAGAAACTAGAGCTGTGAAGGGCAGCTTGAAAAATCTGAACGTAATTCTGGAAGTTTGTAGCAAAGCCTTGATTTCTGAGGCATTATGGCATTTGGTACCAGTTCAGAAAATCCTTCCTTCTATATCTCTCTGAATCACTCCAGCTGTATGGCCCATGATTTTTTCATCTGCATTTATTAATTCATTTTATAAATTTTTCTTAGGCTCCATCAAGATCTTCCAAAGGCTTAGAGACCAAAGCAAAGCTCTGCCAGATGTTCAGTTCCATCTATCAATTATCCTTTAAGTACAAAGCAGATATTAGTTGAGGAAACAGTGGACAGCTGCAGGAGATACTGTTCCCAAGACTTTGTACGTGAGGTTTCAGTATCATTTTCTTAGGCTGGGACAAAAGGTTCCAAAACTAATGCTGATGTTTTCCTTTGAAAGAAAAAACCATCATTGCTGTCATTATTTGATGGTTTCTGGAGAGATGTCACAAAACTGTAATAAATTAAATTCTGATTAAATACAGGGAAAAGCTCTCAAAAGTGGGGTCGGGAGATTTTCTCTTGAAAGGATTGATTTTTTATTGGTGGGTTTTCATATTTTTGAACTGTGGTTTGGAGCAGTGGTTCTTTGTTTTTGCTTCATAGGCAGAGGAAATGATGTTTTCTTTGACCAAATATATGCCTAATCTGCATGGTGCATGACTTTCCCCCTTTTCCCTTGACAAACTCAATGGAGGATTTGGAGGAGGGATGAGGCAGAAGTAGAACCATGAACACAAGGTTCTCTCAAGGGAACTCCAATACCCACACTTGTTTTTACCCTAGCACTTGCCTCCCAGTGATGGTATTTACTGTGCACAGAAAAGAAACACATCTTCCTCACCTTCAATCTGATCAGGGGTGAATTCAACCTGAAAGAGATGAGAACAGCCAGATTAAAACAAGAAAACCATGCCACAGGTGCCTTTGAGGTCCATGAAAGTCAACTGACCCAAACATCCAATAAATTTCATACAGACTGTAGATGTTTCTTCTTACATCCTCCATTGTCCATTATCAGTCAGTCCCACCTTTAGCACCAATAGGCTGCAAATGCCCTTTGTTCTTCTGCTGCTCCTGTGTTCCTCCTGTAGTGTCTTTTGTGTATCCCAAGTTCTCCCCTACCACTGACGCCCTCCAGATGATTATGGCAGCACTGTGGACAATCCCACACCTCTGTGCTAAAAGGGTTTCATCTATAGGCTGTTAGGGATATACTATCCATAGTTTCAGAGCTAGTGGGATCAAGTGAGACTGGCACTAAATGGGCTCAGAGCAAAGCAAAGAAAGGTTGCCCAAGGAGGATGTGGATGCCCCATCCCTGCAGGCATTCAAGGCCAGGCTGGATGTGGCTCTGGGCAGCCTTGTCTGCTGGTTGGTGACCCTGCACATAGCAGGGGGTTGGAACCAGATGAGCATTGTGGTCCTTTTCAACCCAGGCCATTCTATGATTCTTTGCTCTTGCAGTTTAATCATGAAAATCTGAGATACTGTGGAAGCTCACAATCTATGTGTGTGTAAAGAGTCACTGGACCACTTCGTGGAGGTGAGAGCCATTGAGGTTTACCAGATACACAGAAATACTTAACTCAGGAAGCCTCAGAGGTTTAGGAGAGAGTTTAAGGGTGTTTTGACCTGTTTTTATATCTTTTCCTAAAGCATCCTCTGAAAACCACTGCTGGACTGTATGGACATCTCTCAGGACCTTGTTCTTATGCCTCTTATGCATCACCTTCTATTTCTCACCACTCCCTAACTTCTGGGGTTATTCTGCTCTCTGCTTTTACATGACAATGCCCTTTTTGCCACTCTGGATTCCATTCTGTGAAGCCTCTGGGATGATGTTGATCTTGAACACAGAAGAAGAAAACACAGTGTGAGAATGTGACATCCAAGCTTCTGAATGAATAGGCATAGATCAGCAACGTGACTGCACACCAGATTGCAGACTGCCTCACAGGCTTCTATTGGGCTTGTTTTGAGAGAAAGCATGATGGTCTACATTGAAAATGGGATACAAACCCACAGATTCAAAGCGTGCTGGATTAGTAATCCATTGCTATAACCAGTATGCTGCTGACAGACGAGACACAACACAGCTTACCACATATACTTGCAGGAAACTGCATACCAAGAGGGCTGGAAAATGCTTATTATTTATTTCTTTTTCATTTTGTTTTATTTGTTTGTTTAAGAAGATCCAGACATTAGCACCCTAAGAGTAAGGATGGGGAGATTTGCCCACAGAATATATCCAGTCCTTGTGAGTACCTCCTTTATCCAGTTCCTTGCTTGTGGGTGTAAGCTTAACTTCATTTTACAGTCTCCTCTGGTGTAGTCTTTAGCTCCTTTCAAAAGCATTTGTCAGATAAGCAGGGAGGCTGATGTCCCAAGATACACCAAGAGCAAATAGTTTTCACCCCATTAAATAGTTTTGTTCTCTACCTTCAGTGAGGGAGGCAGCTACACCTGCCTCTCAAGGAATACTAATACAGCATAATAATAATAATAATAATAATAATAATAATAATAATAAATGGCATATTTGCTCATGGGGACATTCCTGTAAAGCAGGAAGATTGTCAGTCAGAACACATAAATTGTCAGTGAACACATAAATAAAGAGAAGCCCTCTTTTGTTGAGCATAAATTTGCATGTAAATATACATGTTGATACAGACCTAACAGACATACATACATACAACACAAACATACATATGCACCTTCTCTTTTCTCTCTTCTCTCCCCAGCATGAGCACAACCCTGCATATTTTGGGTCAAACTTTCCTTATAAAGCTGATCATCTCTCATTGCTTAAGATTATATTGTATTCTTTGGCAGCAAAGCAGCTGAGTGGAGATAAGACATAGTTAATGCCTTCCACACAAACTCCATAATTCCTTCAAAGTGAAATGCAGCATGACACAACCCTTACCACCTAGTTGAGATTTTCATGCTCTTGAGGGTTGGAGCCATACTGAGTCCCTAAACCTGCAGCCAGAACACGTGACATGGCATGACAGCACCAGTATCTTCTTCCTTCCACTCAGGGCTCCATGGACACCTCCCAGCTGGTTTTCTGCCTCCAGATACCCTCAGCTGCACAAGGAGCTCCAGCATTTGTAGCTCACCATGAGTGCCTATGGGGCAGCTGCAGACAGCCCCAAATGCACTCTATCCATGCGCATCATTTGCAGCTATTAACACTGCAAAGACAGAGAACTCCTTGCAGGAAGCTCTAATTATCCATCATTGGTTGCTGAGAAGTTCTTGAGAGAATGATGAGATCCCTCTTGCAGGATATGCTGAAATAGCTGAAGTTGGCCATTCTTGAAAGCACTGTATTTGGTGCAGAGGGAATTACTGGTTTAATCTCTCTTGGTAGAAAACATCAAAAGACCATATTTTATTTAGGTACCTCATTTAATCAGCCCTAATCCTATGGATGAATCCTTCCCCTACATATGCATCCTACCAGTGCCCTGTCTTTTTCTTCCTACCATACTATTTCTGAGCATCTTCTGGCTTAGCAGAAGGAGAAACAAGAAAACATCTGATGGACTTGGAAAAGAAGAATCACAACTAATCCTGCAGCTGCTGAAAACCAGGCCACTGTTTTTGTGTCCACCCTCCTCAGCCCTTATCTAAATCAGTTCATTTGGGGGATTATCACTTTGTTTGTGATTCTCGGTCATAGTTTATCTTGAACAAAGTCCAATTAATAAAATAGTTGCCTAAGTGGCAGCCAGGAGACTGTCTGGCAGGAAGTATGTAGAGAACATAAGTTAAGGAACCAACACAAGAATAGCAATGTTCTTTCCTTTCTAACAGAGACAGATCCAAACATATCTTTGTCATGAAGATTATAATCATCTGGATTAGGTTCTATCCCAAATTTGCATATTTCATCTAAATTACAGGTAAATATCCATCGGGGAACGCATGTATACAGGTGCATTGTCAGCAGACAGCCTTACACTCAGTCTGTCTAAATATATAAAGCTTTGTGAATTTGACTGAAACTAATTGTCTATTGAGTTTATTTAGGCATCAACAGCAACTGTGGTGAAATAAGGCCAGAGCTGCTTGCAACTCTTACTTAAATCACTTTGATGGATTGTTCTTGGGAAAGAATTAATCTCAGCTACACGTAGATGTAGGCAGCCAGATGTAGTCAACCATCTCTCATTCCATGTAACCAGTAGAGTGGAAGGGACACTTCTAGGGTGTGATTTGACTTTGTTTAGTTCTGTGCTTGAAGAAGAGATTAATTTTGCACTGATTTCCATGGAGTGGATCAATCAATTTTACAATGATGATATAAAGAGCCTGGCTGACTCACACAGATAGATGTAGATGCCTTTTCTTGATCTGGTGAATCCCACCCAGAAAGCCTGAGCTGGCCCTCCTGGCAGACTGTGGGCCAGGAGAAACTGTGCCAGAACAAAAAAAGGATGACTGCAAATTCCCACGGCCAGATCAAAGGGAAGGACTGGGCTGAAAGGCTGAGCACGCATCACCTCTAATCACGGCCCTATAAAAACACTACCCAGAGCTGGATGGCTGTGCATGACAGCTGACAAGGCTGTGGCAGACAGTTTGACCAGACCTACCACCCAGGCATGGCTTCCTCTCAGGAAAGCTTCAGAGATGTGTGGGTGGTGTCTACTGCTATTTTCTCCTCTCTCAGCACATGCCACCATGGAGTTGAAGGGAAAGGCAAGCCATCATTTACCCAACCACAAGGTATCACTGAAAATGAATGGAACAAATTTAGGCTATATTTAGATTGAAGATGGTTGGGGTTTTGTTTTCCCTCCTCTCTCTCTCAGAGTGGTATGGAACACTCAAGACCAACACCATCTCCATGTAGTAAGAGGAAAGGTGCAGCTATCCATGATGACAGCAGGACTCTAGGCTGAAGGGTTCCAGAGGACTGGCTGTAAAAATGAGGTCAGGCAAGCAGCAGACAAAGGAGTCCCAGTGCTTGCACCTACATACAGTGGCTCCATACCCATACTTCTCCAGATCTACTGCATTAGGCTTCCAAGGGAATGAAAGCCCCCAGCAGCAATTCTGATGCCCAGACACACCCCGATGCACAGGCAATTACCCAGCTTCCCAACAGCATCACTCCACATTTTGTTGAACTCAGTCAGCAGAGCATCCTTCATCACCCAAAGCTGCAGAGCGTACGCTTACAGGCTTAATGTGACTTTGCTTTCCCAGATAGGCTTTACATTCTCCAGTTCCTTGGGTTAACTCGTATAATTTCCCTTGGGGTTTTATTTGTTTGTTTGCTTTCAAAATGCTGACACTTCAGAAGATTTAAGTTTACCCTGGCATTTTTTTTTTCTGTTGGCCAATGTGGTTTCAACTCAAGGACATTCCTATGAATGCCAAGGACCCACAACACCAAGGCTTACGGTGCTGTTACTTGGTACAAATTCGTATGAGACAGAGCTGCTGACTGCTAATCACTTTCCTCTTGTCCCCTGCCCCGATATGTGGACTGTGCTGTATATTCCTTGTAGATACCAGGCATCTTAATTAAATCCTTTTCCCACCAAATGTAATGCCAGCTTCCATGAAGTTTTAGCAATCTTGTCTTAATTACCTGGTTACCCATGGCACAAACTGTGGTCCGAATGTGACTGTCCTCTCTGCGTAAGGATGGCATTAAGCTATTTTTGTCCCAGAGAGACCAGGAAAGACATACGCATCCTTTTGTGCTTTGAACGTCATTCACAGCTTCTTATCTCAGGCACTTTAGTTGTGAACCCACAGTATCTCAATCAAACCCGTAATTCTACACATGCTGAGTCAGTCATAGCTAAGCCTGAAAGAAGTCCTATTAATAAAACTGTCACTAACCAGCATCCAGGAGGTTATATGGGGAGAAGTATTTAGACAACGCAAGAAAGGAGCCCCTCCAGAAAAAAAATAATATCATTTTCTTTTTGTTTCATAGTATTCTCTGAAGAATACTAATACAAACAGCAAGGTTTTTCACTTAGCTGTGACAGAACTAGTTCTAGAGAAGGAAAAGGATCTTTTCTATTTTGCTCTTAGGGGACAATTTAGGAAGCAGACATGCAGCAGATGGAAAGGAGCCCAAAATGCCATAAAGATCAGTGTAACTGCGTTGAGATTGCATTTGTATTTCACAAACATGTTTTCTTTTTTCCACTAAGTCCTTTTAAAATCTAATAATAGTCATCATCTCCATTGTCCTTTCTCCTGTCCCTTTCTGCGTAGAGCAATTAGGCTGTACACAAACTCCTCCACTGCCCATGGGCAAACCTTGGCACACAGTCAAGTCTCATTCCTTGACTATTTGTAGTCATTCCTGAGTTCTCATCATCTCTGGCTTCTGAAATTCTTATGGTACATCTACATTTAGTTCCCAGGGTTGTGCTAAGGATGAGTCAGGAGGAACTGTACAGTATGGACACTAGACTAGAACATGAGCTGAGTTCAAATTGACTGGAAATGAGAGTTGGTTGGCTTTCAGTTTGGCCATTTAGATCTGTGGGGCTTTTTTCTGTTTGTTTGCTTTAATGGCAGAAAACATATTGTTTCAGAGTCTGAAAACAGAATTGTTGACCTTTTACTGATAATGAAAGATAGAAACAGACAATTATTTGTAACTCAGTAAGTTTTCTTTAAAAAGAAAAAAAAAAAAAAGAAAAATATAGTATATGCTTTATATCAGAAAAATGGGGAAAAACCTTAGACAAGATCATGGAGAAGATGCTGCCACATAAAGAAAAACAAAAACATTTTGTTTCCAGCACAAACCCTTACCTAATGGAAAATGGTCACCTTGAATGTTTTGTTTATCTGGATCTCCTAAGAGTTGAATAACAATATGTCACCACTTCTGCCATTATACCTTCAGCAGACTTTATGGTTTCAAGGTAAGTGATGAGTTTTGCAGCCATACTGAGAAGTGGATTTGGGGAACCCATGAGGTTTCTCTGTGAGGAAAAAAAAGCAGAGCAGGAAGGGAGGGGAAGGGAGGAGAGGAGAGGAGAGGAGAGGAGAGGAGAGGAGAGGAGAGGAGAGGAGAGGAGAGGAAGAGAAGAATGTCCCAAATTGGAAGAGACCCATAAAGATCAGTGAGTCCAAATGTGGCAAAGTAGCAGTGCATTTTTCAATCACTGTTCTTTTCCAATTCTGGCAGTAGCCTATAAATCAATAGCTCTCTTTTTTCAAATGGGGAATGCTTTGCCACAGTTTTCCAGAGCACAAGGAGAAATTCCAGAGCTTTGTCAAGAGAGTGAAACAGCTGTTCTGAAGAATGGAGACAACTTCTGGCAAAAGCATCACCAGAAATATAAAATATTTTGTAAACTGACTGTTCTGCCTGTAGCTTGATAGTTTTAGATTCTCCAACAATTTACTGATGGCTGGCTTCCCTCCTTCTCTGCAGCCCCCCTTCACCAGCCTCAACAGCAGATGTTTGTTCAGATGTTTATAACTGTGGAAGAAATTATAAAACCTCAAAAATACACTCTGTTAAATCCTGGAGGGGAGCCTTGGGTGTAAGGATGAGACATCGCCTGTACTGTCTGCTCTTGGGTTGAGACAGCAGCCCATGAGTTGGGCGTCTGATGGGGAAGAGAAGATCCCCAAGAATGTGGACATCACTGAAACATTTCCTGGAGCTTCAGACCTTCAAACCTTCTGGCAGTGAGAGAAAAGCTCATCTCCCAACCCAACATGCATGGAGACTGATGGAGTCTACCATTCCACATTGAAGTGAGAGTCAGCATGGCATTTGTGCCCCTTGCAGTCATATCATCGTAAGATGAAAGGCCTCAAATAGGGCAGAGAGAAGCAGTCAGCAGATTATACATTTGGTGGATATGATGTGCTGGCAAAAAGTCCAGGAAGAGTGAAAAGCTTCTGTATTTAATTTTGTAAATACCTTTAGTAAGAAAAAAATCAGTATTATTATCATTGCCATTATTGTCGCTTTTACTATTTCAACTTAAAGCCTTGCTCTTTGATTTTCATTTTCAAATCAAATATTCTTCTCTTGTAAATGCTGGCAGGTGTTTTCTTATTCTTTTTTAATTCAAGAATTTTGATATTGAAGTGGCATATTTCATGCAAAATTGACTTAAAGAATCTCACTCCTCCACACTAGATTACTCTAAACTCTACCAAAGCAATTCCTTTCAAACTGAACAAACCCATTTCAGGTTGCCAAATAAGAATTTTTGTGGTTTTCTTGTGTCCCTGAAACCTCCTCCTGAAAATCCAAGCTGTTTTCTTCTTATATTTTAATTCCCCCACCAAGCCTGAAAACAACTACTCTTTTCTGGACTAATTTTCTTCTCAGATGACACGGTTGTGTAACCCTCTGGGCTGCTGATTGACATGCCAGTCATGCTTATGGTGAATGAGACCATGTGAGGCATTCACTTGGCCTCACTGACATGAGCTTGATGGGTCTCAGGCAAGATGTAGCAGAAAGGCACCTAAGGCAACGCCTGGATGCACCGGAGTCAGTTTTGGATGTGGTAGCTGAAACTCTTGCTCTTACTCAGCAAGGTACCCCTGGAAACAAAATTCTTTGAGCAAAGTACCTTCACCAACAGCAGTGTCCACCACAACCATCTGCCATGTTTTTCTTCCTCTGAGATATAGTCTGACAAGATTTTGCAGCCTGATGGTGCACTCAGAAAACCTTTTGTTTCTTGAGTAGAAAATGTTATGGTTTCCCCAGATGTAGCCTGAAACCACCCACACAAATGCTCCAGAGCATAGGGCAACACACGATGCAAACATCGCTGGACATCAAGGTGTTTATTTTTTTCCCCATCGTTGGCAATGTAGTCATCACCACCCCCAAACCTTTCCAGGGTTGGGATGGCACCAAACTCCAGCCCCTAGAAATGCACTCCATCTCCATGCAGTTGCAGCTCCTGTAAAGCCAAACAACAGCTGGAGTCCATTCAAATCCAAAAACAACCCTTCACCTTGCAACTGTCCAGAGACAACTAAGAACAGGGCTAAGCCACCTCTGCCAGAGGGTCACTGTGATAACACGCTGGCAATGGAGAGAGCTCGGCTTTTGTTTCTCAAATCTGACAGGAGTGGTGCACATAATGCTCCCAAAGCAACCACATTGTAAGTCAGACCCACATTCAAATGGGCCCAAACTTTCCTTTAGCAAATCAATGAACACAATCTAATCCATCATTTCGATCCACTTGGCTTCAGGCTTGGAGTGGAGGGAGGCTGGTTTTCTTTTTCTTTTCTTTTTGCAATTATTTTCCTAGGGAGGATGTTATTCATTGTGAGCTGAAGTAATAATAATAATAATAATAATAGTATTATGATCTTGCAGTGCAACCACAGCTGTACTGGGTGTTCCTGCCTGTCTCCAACACTGCCAGTGAGATCAAGACCCAAAAGCCAAGCTCCAGCTGGGGGCTGGTCAAGAGGATGGAAATACTGAATCCTGCCCTTCCATCAAATCCTGATTGAAAGAAGAAAAGGAAGAAGGACAAATCTTTTCCCTCTCCCTCTCACCATAAGTCGTTATCCTTTCAATTCACTACAGTCTGCTAGGTTTCTTTACTTGATTTAGAGGCTTATTAGTCTATGCAGAAAGAAGTAAAATGTGAACTTTCTGACAACCACGATTGGAGCTGATGCTTTAAGAATTTTGTTTTCCTTATTTCTTGGTCCACTTGCAACAGCGTCAAGGTCCAAAACTTGATCACAATTAGCAAGTGCTTTGAACTATGACTGTTTTCTTGAGGCTTTGCATCAAGTTTCACTCAAAACTCATGAGATCTGCGTACATCACTCCCAAATGCCCTTTCAGACTCATTAAAGTCAACCCCTGCCTGCTGTCCTCCGTACGCAATGACGTTGGAAGCAGGCTGAAGCAAGAGGCAGTGTTTGTAAAGAGCTGTCACCAAGCAGCACGGCACGTGATGACAGTCCATCTCCAGATAGAGGGGGGTGAGCTTGGGGCAGTTTATTTTTGCAATCCTTACATCAAAGAGAAAGAACGTTTTTTTTGCCCCATGTTGGTGTACCTATAAGTCAACAGCAGCCACAGGTTGTGGAAAGCTCTTTTCCCTACTGACATTTTTTCTCTCTTTTTTTTTTCTTCCAAGTATTCAGTGGTTATAGTCAGGCTGCTCTTAACCATAGCTGGGTTCTCTTTGAGCCTTTTTTTAATCTCCGTGCTCCCCGCTGTTGTTTTGTTAAGGGTGGGTGGTTCGTTAACTGGTTTGTTTTTCTAAGGCTGTTTGCAGGAGCGGACTTCTCGCTGATCTTTCAGCCGTGTCTGCCCAGCAGTGGAGATGTTCTGTCACTTCCCAGAAAACGCAATCGATGGATTGCTGCCGTTTCTATTCTGGGCTTTGGATGCACGCTTTGGTTTGCTGCAGCAGAGCTGCTTTCACAAAGTTGAAGTGGGTCTCAGAGTTCAGATCTGGGGAAGGGGCAGTGGCCACCAAATTGGCCAACCAAGCATCTCATGTGGGTATAGCATGTGTGTAAGCCTTCTGATAAAGAATTGCACAGGAGCATACGTGGGTGTAAAGACTGGCTCTTCCACACCAATGTTTGCATATATGTGCTTGTTCATTTGTCTGTCCATGTGAATATACACAGGGGCATCTACACACACTAATCTCTCCTATGTCAACGCACACGTTCCATGTATATTTCTATGTATATATAAACATATAGACTATATATGCATAGTATGTGTGTATGCATATATAACTATATTATATTACAGAGAGAGAGAATGTACAATTCACTTTCACAACCGTACACACACATTAACTCCAAAGGCAGCCAGACAAACTAGAAGTGAGAGTTGATAATTTCTAAGGGACCACCATAAATCTGCACTGATTCTTTTAAATCCAGAGGTGAGGATCTCCCTTGCTGAGTTCTGTTTCAGTTGTGCTTAAAAAGAACCATGCTCAAGCTCGCAGCTGGTGGAAGCCAACAGAAATCTTTCACAAAGTAGAACCCAACTATTGAAATCAGTGTGGAGGGTATGTCTTGCTGGAGGGGACTATGCTGATTGACCCCACTGGGAATCAACCCATAAATGGGAACAGCACTCACAAGCAAAAGCCACTAACGCTCTCCCAAACCCTGTTATTAGTGGCAATAAAGCCCCATTCCCAGCTATGGCAGGGGTTCTGGGAAGCAGCTATCTCATCAAAGGGAGCTGGGCTGGAAACTGACCGCACACCCTCAGCACAGCATGATGCTTTCAGTTCAAATTTAGTTGAGTCTCTCTTCTCCGGGTCTGCTTTTTTAGGATTCAGACTGCAGATTGGATGGGGGAAGGAACAATGCCATATAAGATGAATGCATATAGTGAGATGTGAAATTAAATTCAAGAAGGAAATTTTCTTGGAAAAAAAAAATAAAATTTAGAGATTATATTGGCATCACCCCTCTACTAATATTATATCCATTTTCTTTCCCATATTTCTTTCCACTTCTTTACACTGCCAGCATATGATAATTTTATACGTATAGATTTATAATGAAATATTGTTAGGAAATATGCTTTGAAATTGCTTTGTTATTCCTGTTTTTATTAATACCTGAGCTTTAACCAATCCTTTTGCCACTTGGAAACCTTACAACTTAGTCTAAGCAAACAAGTTAATCCATGGGCTGGGGAAGGAAAGAGGAAGGATGTGGAGGAGCTCACTGCGAGTCTAACACCAGAAAGCTCTGTAGTTTGAAGCCATTCAGAACCACTACAGCTTCAGGAGGGGCTGGAATGCTTTGGGACACAATCTGCCAGTGTGTGTGCAGTGTGTTGGCAGGTCTCTCCAGCTGAAGCCCTATGCATGGAGGAGCAGCATTTCTCATTCTTCTGATTTTGGTGCAGAGTTAACTGGTTCCCCTCACTTTGGTCCAGTCCAGATCAGGTACCCAACCAACATACCCCTGCCTGAGAATCGGTGTATCATAGAATCACAGAATCGTCAAGGTTGGAAAAGATCACTAAGGTCACCACGTCCAACCCCAGCCCACACCACCATGACCTCTAACAACATCCCTCAGTGCCACATCTCCATGGCTCTGAAACACCTCCAGGAATGGTGACCCCAGCACCTCCCAGGACAGCCTGTACCAATGCATTACCACTGTTTCTGAGAAGAAATATTTCTGAATAGCAAACTGGAACCTCCTCTGAGATTCGCTCTGCCTCATTCTACTGCCATGGGGAAGTGCTTTGTAGTAGCTTATAGGTATTTATATCAGCTTCACTCTTCTAACACCTTCAAATCCTTCACAGAAGTCCAGCTTGGAGCTATAATTATCACTATCTGCATGTTGTTGCTGGAGAATGCAAGCTCTTCACTCAAAGTGACTGCTCCCAAGGTCACCTCTGCGACCTACACAGCAAAGCCAAAGGGCTCTTTTATTTGGAAAGCTGCACTTTAGCCACCCACATCACAGCGTGTGTGGCTGAGGCTCATCTGTAGGCACCTCTGGAGATGCATTGCCCTCAGTCAGCATGGTGACACTTGGTGACACTGTGGGAACTGTGTGGTCACCACGTGCCCCTGGGAAGGAATGGGGTGTGTGACCAAGAGCAAAGCAGCAAATTGTCACCCCAGCACTTAGTCATGTCCCCAGCCCAGCTCATGACATGTATGGCACTACTCCCAGCAGGGAACATACACTAATGATGTTTTCCATCCTCTCAGCACCAGGGCAAAGTCCACCCGGACACGACTTTCCAAATGCTAACATCTTTGCAAAAATTCCTAACCCGAAGCTTCTGTTTCTATTAGGAGCCACTCTCCTCCCTTCTCCAAGTCAGGATTTAACTAGTTTATGAGAGAAAGAAATAATTTCTCTCTACAGTCCAGCTTTCCAGCAACTTGGGAAAAGTTAGCACTTTGGCCAGGGCCTTCTGCATGCTCTGAGCTGTGCATTTAATTTAAATTTAATAGTTATTGCACGTTACACAAATGGCGATTAAAACCATATTGATTGAGGTTTAGCAGCTATGCGAGAAATGCAGATCTTATTACAGAGCTGCTCCTTATCCAGACTGTGCTGTTAATAACACATCCAGGGGCAGACTGGAGAGGAAAAGGAGCACAGAGCAGAAGGCTGGGAGGCACGGTCAGGAGGGAAAACAGTCGGGCTGTGGGGTCGGGTGGCCATTACTCTGTTCCCAACATAGGCCAACGCACCTGTAGCACGAGATCTGCACAGCTATAGACATGCAAACAAGCCTATAGGGACCTCACCTACACCACGTGCTGGAGAAGCAGGCAAGCAAACTGGCTGAGATCTCAGATGATAAATTTCTGCAGCAGGATATATTGCCGTGAGGGCTTTCTAGGTCAGGACCTGCTACAGAGACACTTGAAAAACCCAGAAACTGTCCAAAAAAGGGCTGATTTATTATTTTCTCAACCCATCTTTTCAAGAAACTGCAAAGTTCATTCGGTGGCAAAGCAGAAATCAATAAGCCTCGTGTCCTAGATGGTCTGAGATAATGACTGCAAAGAGAAAACGAACCAGAAAAATAATAGCTGCATCCCAACAGACCTGTTGAGGTCAGTTTGAATCCTTTCCAACCAGTGTTCCACTTTGCACAACTCCGAGGGCCATTTGCATGCCTTGCACAGATGTGAAAAGCAGAGTGGGAAAAAATAGTGCAGAGAGATGAGGGCAGACAAATAAATGATGTGAAGCATGCAGGGGCACAGGGGGAAATGCAGAGTGAGGTGGGGAAAACAATCTCTATGCGTGCTTATTTAAATTTGACTTTAAATTTCAGACTCACTACAAAGACCATCTCCATCCCATGAGCGACCCACCAAAGCCACGTGCAGAAAATTCATTTGCAGTCCATACAGAGGCTGCACATTTTGCTGCTCCACCTGAAGATTCAGCCTTGCCACAACACTGAGTTATTTCAAATATTGAAAAAAGAAGAAGAAAAAAAAAAACTTATGAAGTTTAACACGTTTTCATCTAGACATCCCTCAGCCCAGGCTGAGCTGTTTACATGTTGGGCTTTGCACATCCCTGTGCCACAGGCATCAGACACTGCAGAAAGGTTATTGCTTGGCAGCTGCACAACAAAGACTTGGAAGAGGAAACCAACCAGAAAATCATGCTACTATATATTTTAGAGTGCCACTGAGCAATTTCCTGATTTTTGGAGGAAAAAGTCTTTTTCATGATGAACGAAAACAGGTTTGGGTTTTGTGTTTTACTTGATGACAGTTTTAGTTGGAAATGGAAGAGAAAGATTATCCCAAATTGGTCAAAATGTTCCCTTTTGCCCAAACTGTAGTAATTTCAATCACTGAAGATCTCTGAGTATTTTTTTTGTATAGAAGAATGAGAGAACTCTCCAAAATCAGAAGCTGTTTCAGAAGCTGAAGCTGGTAATTTTCATTATCCTTTTCATATTTTTTGAAAACCCTTTGCAAAAATCTCTGTGTGCTTGCAAAACACTCCGGTGCCACCAAGCTGCACTTGCCAAATCTCCTAGAGAAGCATTTTTATGAGAAACATCGCCCAGCTCTGAGAACAAGACAGATACACAGAGATAGCCAGACTTTTGCTGGCCCAGAAAATTCATCTGGAAAGCACTTTCAATTTCCAAAGCTGTTCGGTTTTGGCCCTGAGAATGAGTGGAATATACTACAAAGAATCCCTTTTGCTGTGTTTGAGTGCACGTTTGCTCAACATCTTTCTATTTCTACCCCATTCTAGCTTGAGACAGCATTGTGCTAGCAGCTGGTGGGGAACGTCTCCTTTTTGCAGTCTGATCAATCAAAAGAGACTAACTTGTGATGTGATGTGATGTGATAATCATCCTCTGTTTCATTACACAGGAGTCAAGGCAAAAGCAGATACTGGATGAACAAACCATAGTCATAGAATCATAGAATCATTAAGGTCATTTACGTGGTCATTTAAGACCACTAAGATCATCTGGTCCTACCATCAACCCATCACCCAACCCTTAACCCATCACATGGGTCAGCCATGGTCTCCAGAATAAACAAGAAGGTCAACCAAGTCTCTCTCCTCAAAACCACTATCCCTCAGCATTTGTTGTCTCTTTCTCCACCTGATCCAATTCCCTTATCTTTGTCTTCCCACTGTATACCATTGCACAGTCCTGCATCCTCGCCTACATTTCCCCTTTGGAAATGTGTTCCCAGTCCCAGCAACTGGAATCATCCCACACCCCGCATCCAATGTCACATTTCACCAGGTCAGGGCCATAAATTGTTTCCTAACCTTGAAATACCCTTTACCCTTTCAGACACTGATGCACTTCTGCAGAACAAGCTGCCAAATTCACGTCAACCCAGACCAGCTGCTCCAAAGGGAAGGACAGGAGGGAGAAAGGTGCTCTCTCTGCTATTAAAAACTGCCTCACAGCAGCCAGCCTGGCTGAGCATGTCCCATGCTTTCATAGTGACACCGACTGTGATAAATAAAGAGAATAAGAGAGCAGAGCTGTCTTTAGAAGTGTGCTATGGCAGCATGACATTCTAGCTATGCTTACCCCTTGGATCCATCCAGGAGTGCTTAAGCAATTTGCTAATGGAACATTATAAATATGAACATTATAAGTAGATTTTGTAGAATCATAGAATCGTTCAGGTTGGAAAAGCCCTCTCAGGTCACCAAGTCCAACCCCAAGCCAACCCCACCATTCCCACTGACCACATCCCTCAGTGCCACATCTCCACATTCCTTGAACACCTCCAGGGATGGTGACTCCACCATGTCCCTGGCAGCTTATGCCAAAGCACTCTTTCTGGAAAGAAAAAAAAAAAGATTTAAAAAAAAAATATCTCTAATATCCAACACCAAAGCAGGGCACCTTTGCCACCAATTCTTGAGAAAAAACCTTTGGTAGCTGCAACCAACAGAGCCTCACAGGTGAAGTTCAGGAAAAGGGACAAATACTGTGCTGACAGCCCTGACAGCATCCTTTGTTTAAGCTTTATTTCCTTGCATATGATCATGTGTGCAATGTGCAAGATCACACCTTTGAGCTTCCCTCTACACAGCAGGATCAGGACAGAGTGGGAGAAGGCACCATTTATTAAGGGAAGTGCTCTGCCATGGACCTCAGACATCCCAAATTTGGAGAGGAACCACTCCAGGAGGATGATCCCCTTCCAGCTCCCGACTGAAGGAACTGCTGCCCAACGTAAGCTGCAATCCTCAGCTCAGATCTTCCCTAAGAAGGACCGTTGACCACTGAGGTTTGACTCCCCACAGTTTCATGGGGATGGTGAATGGGAAGGATGTGGGATTTTCTTTCAGACATGATAAAAATAGTTCAAATTTGTGATCCTGAGGATCTGTTCTCTTTCACAGGCAGTCCAGAGACAAGAATTTGGAGTAGGCCCAACATTTCTTCTAGACTAGTGCCATGGGTACTAACATTCAGCAGCCAATGCCTGTATCATGGAAAAATCCCCAAACTAGTAGAAACTCATATCTTTTGAGCCATACAGTGTTATACACACCACACAGCTTTACTGGCTTGCATCCAGGTACAGCTCAGCTCTGGCAGTGCTCTATTGGTGAGTACTAAATGTTTGCAGTTATTGTAAGCTGGAGCATGAAAAGAAGCCAGTAGGGCTCTTCAGCTGCAACCAGACCATGGCTTAAGTGTCCCTGCAATTCAACGGGCTCTATTCTCTACCACCACCTTATTTAATCTACCTAAGACTCCCATCTTAGGGTGAAATGAATGAACTTTTGAAAGTACTTGTTTATCTTTACCTGGAGCCTGAAGATACTTGCTGAGTCTCTATATCTAACCTGTGAGACGCAGCAAGTGAATTTCCCCTTCCCCTTCCCCTTCCCCTTCCCCCCTTCCTTCCTTCCTTCCTTCCTTCCTTCCTTCCTTCCTTCCTTCCTTCCTTCCTTCCTTCCTTCCTTCCTTTTTCTTTCTTTTTCTTTCTTCCCTCCCTCCCTCTCTTCCCATCCATCCATCCATCCGTCCGTCCGTCCGTCCGTCCGTCCATTCGTTCATCCATCTAAAATCTTCCTCTGGAGTTAGAGGAGTTCAATAATCTGCATCTGAAGATACTGTGCCATACCAATGCAATTTTTTGAGCACTGAGAGGCATTTGCAACACACTAAATTAAAAATAAATCATGATAAACTAACTGAAGTTGTCACACCTTGTAGGAGAAACAGCTCACAGCAAGAGTGGCGAGCCACAAGCAAATCCCATAATAACTCAAAAGTAAAAAATTCTCTCTGACTTCCATGAGTTTGCAATAGGGTCTTTTGTCTTTACTAAACTGTCAGTCGTTTTTGCCTGGGGCCTCTTCAAGACTTGCTGCTCAAATTTCCCTGTGCTTTCAAGCACAGGAAGAAACCTCTGGGAGTGGAAGAGGCCCAGCATGGACTAAGTTTAGCCTGGCAGGTGACTGCCCACTTCAGAAACTTCCAAACATGTGAGCACAGGAGGGAAATTGCTTTCTAAAAGTGTTTCTACTGACATGCACTGTGGGCCAATAACAACAGTGGTGATGACAATAGGAACATGTAACACCTGTGAGGAGTGAAACCAAGGGGAAACATAGGTTGGAGAGAGAGAAAGATGAGAGGGTGTTGGATGGTTGAATCTATGTGGTGGCCAAGTACAGCTGACTGGAAGTCTGATATTGGAAGCTCCAGCATATATGTGTAAAAAGCTCCCACTTTGTTCTCCAGGAAGACTCGTCCAAATTCTCACTGAGGCCTTCTAACACCCTGGAAGGTTGTAAAGTGGGCAAAGACCTACATCTCCATCATCTTACCTAAACACAGCGTTATTTATTATTTCAAGCTGGATGTGTTGCAGATACAATGCAAGGGGTAACCAGACAGACTTTCTTCTGAATTAGACATGTTCTTAATAACTGGATGCCTTCACTATGTCTTGGGGGGCATCATTTGCTTAGAGACAAGAAGAAATCATCCCACACGTGTTGAATATTAGGAAAAATTTCTGCTCTGAAAGAGTGTTCATGCAGTGACAAAGGCTGCCCTGAGAAGTGGTGGGTTCACCATGCAAGGAGGTGATCAGGAGCTGTGGAGATGGGGCACTGAGGGATGTGGTCGGTGGACATGGTGGGGACAGCTTTGTGTCACATCACCATGCTGAGATTTGAATCATATCTGTCCCAACAAATGAGACAGAAAAAGTCATCTCTTTCCTATGCAAGCCTTGTTGCATCATGCTTTCCAAGCATCTGTGTTGCAAAGGACCCTGCACTCCTGCCACCAGCTACAAACACCCTCTGCTGAGACCCAAACGCCAAAATAAATGTGCACCCCTGAGATCTCACGCTGTTTCCATCACACATCCAGGTAAAATACTTGCCATCACTCATAATTACTCTCAGACATCCTTTACCCCCCATGAACTGAATTTATTTAATAATAACATTTTTAAGTCTTTTTTTTTCTTCCTCATGCACAGTAATAAAACACAAGTAGCTTCTGCTTTTTAAATTTCTCTCATCTCAAAGCACTTCTCACACTTACGTCCACTGTTAAGTCATAAATTTCTCCCACATTCAAGCTCCCACATACAAGCTACTGAAATACAGTCAGTGTAGTTACTTCAGCCCAAAACAAATTCCTCAGACAACTGTTCTCTCACAATCTCACCTCAGCTTATTGCTGAAGCGGGATGTGTCTGCTTTTTTCCCCTGTAGGAAGCCCTTTCATCTCTTCATGCAGAAAAAGAAGCTTTTATTTTTGAGTGTCCCTGCAGATGTTCTGAAGCCTTCAGGGCTTCTCAAGGAGAACAGGTTTCACAGGGCCTCAAGATCACAGTGCTCCACCAAAATAAGTTCTGTTTTTTCCCCAGGCACCAATATCAGTGCATGCTGCTACGATAAGCACATCAAGTACTAGCATAGGAAAATGTGATTATTAGGGATAATTGCATATGGCAAGCCGTGTCCCTTCCAGGTCCCCACAGCTGTCTCTGCGTGACCTTTTTGTACCCAGGACATTGGGTACACATCAACCTCTGCTAATTTTAGCAGCTGAAATGTTGGCACCTAAATACCTGCCTCATGCCCTCCTTCATGGATTGCCATCTCCATGAGCTGATTCAATCCATCCCAATATAGGCATCAAAGAACAACTCTCCAGAGAACTTTTCTCTGCTGGTTGTCAATGATCTGTTTAGGGTCAACAATCCACTTTCTAATGGTCATTCCCCTTTTCTGTGCCAGTGACTTTAGTCATCATTTTTCAGGATGAAATGATAGATGAAAGAAAAAAGTACAAAAAGCCCACACCAACCATCCAACCAACTGAACAAATAAAACCTTTTTTCTCTGAGTTTCTAGCAACATTAAATTGCACACAGTCTACTTCACAAAATTTAACATTGGGGTCTGATCTTATAGGGCCATTTAAGTATAGAAGTTAAAGTCTTCAAAATAAAGCTCTGGAATATTTCTGCATACTTAAAAGGATGTAACTCACAGTTAGGATGATCCCAGTTCAGGCCCCGCTCTTGACCAAGAAGCAGTAAGAAAAATGGCAGGAAAACTTCACAGAATCACAGAATGGCCAGACTTGGAAGGGACCTCAAGGATCATGAAGCTCCAACCCCACCTGCCACATGCAGGGCCACCAACCTCCCCATTTAATACCAGACCAGGCTGCCCAGGGCCCCATCCAACCTGGCCCTGAACACCTCCAGGGATGGGGCATCCACAGCCTCTCTGGGCAGCTGTTCCAGCACCTCACCACTCTCTCTGTAAAGAATTTCCTCCTGACATCCAACCTAAATCTCCCCTCGATGTGATTGTGGATTGCAGAATCATGTTGGTGGACCGTTATCATGGCCGTGTATTGTAACAGAAAAGAAAAAGGAATGAGATTCTTCCACAGAAACATTGCAGCTTTGACACTTTTCACTCTGTGAAATCAAATTCCAGAAATACAACTGTACAATAAATTGAGTAATGGATATTGATAATTCGAGATGTTCCAATTAAAGCACACATTTTGATCATTTTCAGTACTGTGTTTTGATACAAGTCTGGTTCTTTCAGCTATAGATTATCTTATGCATGAAGCATAAAAAAAGAAGAAACCATCTTCATCCTGAAACGCAGAACTGGGACGTATGGAGAATTTCAGAACTCGTTAAAACATTTTTTCAAATGCTGTACAATGATCTAGGGAGGTATTCTGATCTACACCAGATGGCCTGAGCTCCACCAGAGTTAGGTTTATGGAACAGGAAGCAGTATATTTGCCAGACCCAGCCCTTGCGTGCGAACGGCTTCAGTTTTAACACAAATATTTTTGATTATAAACACTTAATTGAAAAATTCCCAGGAAAATATCTCTAGAGAACATCATCTCCCATTGCTATGAGTATTGGGAAACAAACTACCCTAGACCCAAATAGTTTGTCTGTCAGTGCTTTCCTTAGTTCATGTATAGTAGATAATGGGATACGCTCCGCAAAAAAATGAAGAGATATTATCAGGGGGTTTACTCGTTTTTTAGAAACTCAGTACATGTTTTTTAGTACTTTAAAAACCATTAGAAGAGTTCATAACTTCAAATTGCACTGAAGGGAGAAATAATAATCTGGATGGGTAAGTGTATAGGATGAGTAGTTTCACAAAAATGCAGACATGAATCGATTTCAAATCCTGCTTGGCTGAAAATGTGTTTGATGACTTTTCAGTCATTCTGACTACAAAGATGCATGTCTGTTTCTTTGAGTGATGCTATTTTTTTTATTATTATTATTACTGCAGCTCAACTTTATACTGGACTTAGGTGCCCTTCATACCACAGTGTCACAGTATCCCAGCTGAATATTACCATAATGTCATGGTATCCCAACTGAAGGTATGAATGCCCTCTAAAAGAAGTTACTGCAGTTTTCTCCCCCCTCCCTTTACATTGCAGGAATGTCAAGTACAGAGGCAGCAACAGAGGTATATGAATACCTCCATGTACTGTTTTCCCAAGGTCACAGCAAAGCCCTGCTCACAGCACTGCTGCTGTGACTCTAACACTGCCCAAAACTGAATTCCTTGCAGTGAGAATTTTTCTTGATATAGGTTGTGGGGTTTTTTGTTTGTATGTTTTTTTTCACCCATATTTAAACTGACAGGTTGGAAGGTTGTTAAGATTTAAGGCAGAAAATCATTGGTTAGGACTCCCAGCTATAGGACACAGTGCAGTTACAGCAGCCCACAGCTCATGAGCCACCCATGAGATCTTATGTGGGGTCCTCATCAGTGAAGAGACACACAGTAGGGTCCCAGAGATATTCATCCCTCACCTCAGCCCTGAGCTGGTCTATGGATGGCAGTGGGGCTTTGTGATTTCTTTTCTTTGTCATTATCTACTCTTGTTTTGTCTCTCCTGGCTCACCATAAATACAAACAATCACCATGCCTCCCATGCTATTGGTCTCCCTCATAAACAGGAGGGGGAACTGCTGTTTACAAGGATGGATAGTGATAGGATAAGGGGGAATGGTCTTAAACTGAGACAGGGGAGGTTTAGGTTGGATATTAGGAGGAAGTTTTTCACCCAGAGGGTGGTGAGGCACTGGCACAGGTTGCCCAAGGAGGCTGTGGATGCCCCATCCCTGCAGGCATTCAAGGCCAGGCTGGATGTGGCTCTGGGCAGCCTGGGCTGCTGGTTGGTGACCTGCACACAGCAGGGGGTTGAAACTGGATAAGCATTGTGGTCCTTTTCAACCCAGGCTATTCTATGATTCTATGATGTTAGTTATCCAGTTTCTTGCAGGAAACAGGAATTTCTTTGGTTGTTTTAAACTAATAAACAACATATTTCTCACTGATATGCAGTCATCACCTGGCACAACAAGGAAACCTGTGAGGTGCTGCAGAGCTTCTCTTTTCTCCTTAAAGGAGACTTAAAGGAACTTAAAGGACAATGCTTTACAAAAGAAAATCTTTCCATGCCTTGCAGAGTCTATGTACTGTGTGGTATTTACTGTGCAAAGCGTATAGGAAAGCCATTCCCAAAGATCGGTGCAGAGATTTCTGATATTCCCTGTGAATGTGTATGATGTGGAAGGAACAAAGGAGAACTAGTTATTTTCAGAATTTTCTTTGCTTATTTCACTTCTATGTATTAAGATGTCAGTATTTGACACTTCATTTCATGATTATTTCTGAAGGAATGTGTTTCTTTTTTTTTTTTCCTTTATTCCCCATCACACTTTGAGGGAAATTTCTTCTACAAAAATAGTGACACTGACTTACCTGCTGAACAGACCATTATCATGGTTAAAAGCATCTGAATAGAAAACAGATCTCCAGCCTTATCATACTGGAATTCCCTACTTCACAGCTTCATAACCTGTAGCATTTCCTAAATGTTGGTAGTTCCCCATCAAAGGGGTGGTTTACTGCAAGGACAATGATGATGGCAGGTTTCAGGCAGCTGAGAGACTGATTTACATGGGCAAGACCAGTGGCACAAATTCTCTTTCAAAACCTACTTCAAAATGTCATTAATTTTGTCTCAGCACACATGAGCAAGACTTCAGCAATCCCAACTGAGATCAGCAGAGATTGCTCTAAGGAGAGAGAGGAGGAGCAGGCTCGTGTTCTGTTAGGCATCATTGGGACGGACTGCCAAAATAGCAGATCATTCAGGAAAACCTTTTCTTTTTGATGGAGTTTCTCTCTGCCTTCCAAAATACACACACACACAAACACAGTGTTTCTTTATCATCCAGTTGGGCTTTTCAGGAAAACTGCAGGAACTGCTGCTGGCTCACTCTAAGGAATTTCCACGCTGGTGATGTCTACTATGGTGCATTGCAGGAGGACAGCAATGAGTCCACTGGATGATCTAAGCCCACTCCAAGTGGCCTTGGTCACTGACTAATCAGTGCCAAGTCCTGAGTACTGTCTATCCTTCTTGGCATCTTCCTATAATATTCCCTACGGAGGAGCTTTTATGCCCATTAAGGCCAGTGAAACTTCGAAGCAGCTAAATTTGCTACCTTGGTTATTAAAAGGGTCAAACAGGTCTGGACCTTGTTAGATCAAACAAGATTTGGCTTTTAGCTTCTCTATTTAGCAGATTCCTTAATGAATTTGCATCGACTCCATCTATGGCAATCATCTTTTCTGCTTTTTGCCCAAATTACCAAATACCATGTCAGCACCAGAACCACCACCAACCCAAGTCCCACCAGCCCTTGTGGCTTCCTCCCCCTACCGTGTTAAAAGATACATACTTTGATAGAAGCTGGGTTAAATTCAACTTCTTTTTTGGGCTCTGGTTCTGCTGGTTTAGGTGCTGGTTTGGGTTCCTCCTTCTTGGGTTCAGGTGCCTTCTTAGGTTCAGGCTTCTTTGGAGGCATGGTGCCTTGCTGGTGGGCTGCTTTTGGAAAGGAGAGAAAGAGACAGACAGGCGAGGGGTGGCTGCTGCAGGAAAAGTCACCAGTGCACACAGGTCTTTATCCCTGTCCAATCTCTTGAAGTCACAATGTGTCACTCTCAGACCTGTCACATGCCAGAGCTTACAATGGGGCCACTGCTATAAAAGGACAAGACACTTGCCTGGCTATTTTAAAGCCATCCGATACGGCATTGTTATGAATTAGCACTTAAATGGAAGAATAGATTGGGGGTTTTAGGGCTAGCTGGCACTGGCTCAAGCATTTTTTAGTCGGGGACTGCATATATATGTGTATATGCACTGAGGAGGTTGGGTTACAGCCCAGGTCCCAACGATGGGTTTTACCCTCCCAAGGCTCTTCTTCCCAGCTCACCTGCTGCAGACTGTCTCTCTTTCAGGCTGGATGGCACCCCTGGCCTTTGTTGTGACACGGCCCATTGAATAGCAAGCACTGGCTTATATTTAGATATGAGGATGGAGTGGTATGGGAGGTCAACCACCATCATAACAGCTGGTGCAGGGAAGAATTCATATCCCAGATCACATAAAGCTCCTGAGAAGGAGAAAAGAGTGAGCATTGCTCACAGCAGAGTGCATCTACCAAGCAGGAATACATACACACACATGCACACATGCTCTGGGATAGCACTGGGTGTCTGTAAGTACAGCCTCCTGGCTGAGATTTTCCAGACCATTTTAAAGACTTGAATGCCAAATTCCCATTAAAATAACTAAGATAAGCGTATCTATTCAAAGCTTTTTCTAATCTCAGCCTTACTTTGGTTTAAATAACCCCTTCGAAGCCAAACAGAATTAACAATTTTCAGATTTGTATTTACTTACATTATTTTTCTAAATCAAGAGTTCATGCTTATATAATTCATTTCACAGTCATTTCCCCATTGCATAGACTTTTATTTCTTAGCCACAGAATATGATTGCTACGTTCCAAATTGCAAATCTGTTTGAAATGGGGATCTATGCTGGTGTTTCAAACAAATATCTGTTGAATTATAGATCTCTTTTACCGAGTTGCTGTGCCATCTTGATAATCTACCATTCAGACCCTTTGGAGGTCTATTCTGGCAGCGCAGAGAGCTTGAAACCCCAGTGCCTGTATTAGGCACTCCTCATTTCTATGTATGGATCTGCTTGGGCTTCATCCTGCCAAGCTGCCCCCAGGTCCTGGTACATAGAATCACAGAATCATTAAAGTTGGAAAAGAGCTGTAAGATCACCATGCCAACCCCAACTCCTTCCCCCCCACATCATCCCCACTGACCACGACCCTCAGAACCTCCCCAGGCACAACTTAATGCCATTACTTCTCTCATCCACTGTTATTACCTGGGAGAAGAGGCCAATCCCTACCTAGAGGTGCTAGTAGAGAAGGGATTTGTTTCCATGAGAAGATGTACAGAGAGCTGGTTCTGCCACTTCATTTCAATTCACCACAGCCACATCCCCTCTCTGATGGAGCCCAACAGTCCCAATGTATTTTTGCATGATCACCTGAGAAAGAAGTGTCTGACTGCAATTTATCAACCTATGCTCAATCCATTCAGCCAGCTGAGTGGTTCATCTTCCCTGCTGACTCTGTTGACCATGGAAGAACCACGGGTGAAGCAGAGCCACCCAGCTCACATAGAGACATTTTCACTGCAGACACCCAAACTAGATAAGAAAATCCCTACCTGTGCTGAACTCCACCTTCTGACATCTCCTTCACATTGCAGGGGTTTGCCTTTAAGTTTATATTTCTCATTCACATTCTGCTCCTGTTCTGCCCATGAGACAGACAATAAGAATTAAGTGCAGAAAATATCCAGGTACCCCATTGATCAGACTAAGAGATCCCTGCAAACTTTATAAGATGCAGATGTTTCTGCAAAGTCATAAATGAAATGCTGGGTTGTTTTCATGCCCTGTGAAAGGCTTTTCTACTTATTTTTCTGCATTGAATTGAATAATATCTGGAGGACAGTACATGCTTTTCTCTGGAAGAAGCACCAGGAAGGAGCTTCACCATGCTCCCTCACTACAGATTTCTTTCTTGACATTGCAGCAGGCAGCACAGACACAGGAATATATATATATAATTCAAGCCTGCAGGGGTACAGCTTAGGATTTTGTCATAATAATGGTAAAAAAGACCCAGAAAATCATCTGAAAGCATCACCAGAGTCGGTGACTCCTCAGCCGAATCTTGTAAAATTAAGGAATTGTACAGTGCTGTAGGAATTACCTGAATATGTTTGGTTTATATTCGTGATAAAATGATTTTTCCGTGGTTTAGTGAAGAAATATTGGTGATAAGTGGAAGGTAGGACTGGATGACTGGATGGCCTTTTCCAACCTTGGCGATTCTATGAAAATATATTCATGATATAGCTGTCTCAGCATTTCTCATTAAAAAAAAAAGCAAAAAAAAGCAAAGAAAAAAGCAGCCTTTTCACTTCTGTTAACGTCAAAACAGCCGCAGCACATTGCCCCTTACTATAAACAGTCTGGTTTTTTTTGGAGGGGAGGCTTCTGGCAAGGCTCAGAAATCCCAGTTAAGTAGTTTGGATTTGTAGTCTTTGTCCGACCTGTCTGTTCCTCTTCTGAACCCACGGTTTTTTGCTGTCCAGGCTTTTGTTTTGCAAACAGGCCTATCAATGACCTGAGTGCCCTTACAGATCAGGGTATTTCTCTCACCCTAAGACCTCCCTTTCCTTTGTCATGACAATGCAGCATAAATGGAAGGCAACACCCTCATCTATGTGCTTTCTACGCATACGTATGCAAATATTTGTTGACATCTACAATGCTAAGGCAAAGCATGGAGATTTTATGAGTTTTAAGTACCTACAGGCTTGGCTAACCAGTGCTGGGTGGAGGTCTTGGATCAATTGTGCAGATTAAATATACTCCAATGCCCTGCAAATCCTTCTGTAAATCAGAGCAACTAATCTTGCCTTAAATTCCCCATCCATCTCTTCCATGAAGATCCCTAGAGTCCTAGCAGCTGCAAAAAAATATATATAATTAAAAAAAAAAAAAATCCTTGGCCAAAAATTCTTTTTCCTATTAATAGGATTTGAAGAGAGGGGAGTGTGCTTTTCAGTTTTTCAGTCATGCTCACAACAGATGTTAGTGGCAGATCTCAGTGCCAGAAAGCAGTTTCAGAGTTGTCCTGGAGTCCAACAGGAGAGGCTGGGCTAGCTGTGAATTTGTAAAAGTCTCTTGATCGTTGGGATATGATAAGTTGCTCTTGAGAGATGGACTGGGATCATCTTCAAAGAGAACAGAGCTCATCAGGAAATTTCCCACAGAATAAGAAAAGAAATTTAGAACAAGAAAAAAAAAATATATATATAATTGAAAATGAAATGTTTTGGCTAAAATATGGATAATTTAAATTTGGGAAAGCTGCCACATCACCTTATGATTCTCTCGTCCTTGATAAGTCCATCTGTCTGGTCTTGCTACACTTACAGCAATTTGCCACACTCCTCCTCAAACCAAATGGAAGACATTGTACAGATGATGTGAATCTCTTCTTCCAGCGAAAAATTCTCAGAGAAAACCTGAGAAAACCTAAATTTTCATGAAATATTCTTGTGGACTGTTAGAACTGGACTATTTAGGGCCAAACAGTATCAGCTCTCAGGCATTTGGTTTCTCAACTTCCCTTCAACTTCATATAGGCTTTTTTTTTTTTTTTTCCCCCAATTCAAAATAAAAATAAAATAAATCTTTGAGTTTAACCTTAAATTCTCTCTTGAAAAACAACTATTGATGGAAACCCTCCAGACTTCTTTGAGTGAGAGCACGTCAAGGATGTTCTCTCTCCAACCAAAAGTGATTGTGCAACTTTTCCCAATAAAAAATGCTGTCCTTAGACATGTATGATGGCCACAGCTTGAGTGCCTTCCCCAGAGAACCAACGATACGTGTTTTGAGGATATTTGCAACCAAAAAGATGTTTTTTTTCTGTTTCTTCAGTCCCCGGCCCAGAAAATGTGTTGTCAGCTGTTGGACAAAGAAAGAAAGCTCTAAACCACATCTCCTCATATGCTACTCAACATCTGTGCTCTAATACAAACAAGTTATAAACAGTAAGTCAGATCATTTCAAATGGCAGTGATATTTTAAACATAGGGTTTTTTTGGGTTGATTATAGAGCAGGACAGTTTTTGCACTTGTGCCTTAAGACCTGAGTGGTTAAAACAAGACAAGAAGATGCTGCAGAGTGGGTGGGTCTGTATGGAGAGAGAAGGATGTAGGGGACAATGAAAGGATGTGTATGCAATGGGAAGCTGATGCAGGCAAAGGTGGAAAAGGGTGGAAATTAAGGTAAAATTAGACTGTTTCCTGAGATAACTGCTGCTGTTCTCACTTCTTGTTGGGTGAATCATCTGACCTATATTACTGTTGTTCCCAATAGGAACATCAGCTTGAGAGACAAGCAGATGCCTGCCTTTGGACCTACTCTTCAGCTGCTATAAATCAGTGAGTTCCACTGACTTCAAGGAAACTATGCTGATTTATACCAGCTGTGGATATGGACCAGAATAGTAGATTGTCTGGCAGTAACCATCATTTACTTTCTGACTCTTAGGATCAGGAGAACACATGTTTGCTGTTCATTTTTAAAAAAATAATAAAAAAGGGAGAGGAGAGGAGAGGAGAGGAGAGGAGAGGAGAGGAGAGGAGAGGAGAGGAGAGAAACAGTACCTAAAGCACTATCTATGTAATGCTGAAGATACTGAGAAACACTGATAACAGATTCAATGGGAATGTGCTTTTCTTCCTGAAGAGCTGTGGGATTTGGTGGAAAAATGGTATGTAGGGTATCTTGAGACAATCTGAGTACCATAGGGCTTGGAACAGAACAGAAGTGCTGCGTGCATTATACCTTCAGCAAAAGCATAATTCAAAGCCTGTAACAGGCTGCAAAAAATCAGCATCATCCTTCAGTTGTTTGATGAATGGAAAAAAAAGTTAGCTGTCAAATTAGCAGCTATTTTTCATGCTTCATGATCACTTTTTTAAGCTTTTTTACTATTGCTTTTTTTAAGCAATAGTTATCTTTTCTTCAGAAGATCACCGAGTTTCTGTTAGAAACATTAGGGCACAGTGATGTCATTTAATTTTAGCACCAAATACATCCCTAGCTTTTGGATGAGCACCTTTTCTTCCTCAGAATGAAGAAATACTTCCAGATGCTGATTCTTTCCAACTTTTGTTCTTTAAAACAAGTAGTGTGAACATCCTTCATGACTTACCTATCTCTATGTATATCAACAAAGGAAGTCACACCAGTTCAGAAGGGAAGCTTAGCTTTCAGATGTTTAAACTGAGGAAATTCCACATTTCCATACTCTTACTATCCATTCCATTTCATTCGCAGGGATATTGCTATTTTCAGTTTTCTTCTGGTAAAGAAAAACCAATAATAATGCAGTCCTTAAAAAGTAATCTGAAAGGAAAACGCTTGCACCAGCTTCCATCCATCACAGGCTTTCCTGCCTTTGTCTCAGGGACTGCCCATCAGTATTTTGAGAACTCGGGATACTTATGGGCTATGAGCAATTCAACTGATGATCTTCTCTGGGACAAAGTAAAATAATTAGCCTCAGAGACTGACAGGTTGACAGCAGGTTTCCATCCCTGCTCTGATCACTGGTTACTTAGTAAATTCTTCTTTTCAGGGCGACCTTGCAGATCCTAGAGTGGATGCTGAGGGCAGAAGAGGTAAATGGAAATTGAGTTATCCAGAAATTCCACCCACCACAACCGTTTCATCATCACTTTGGGTTTTCAACTTTACAAAACCTGTTATGAGGAGAATCAGATATGCACAACTGAATTCAGTGGAGCTGTGGCATTTTGCTCTCTTCCTTTCTGATCCTTCACCCTCTCTGGATGAGATCAGCAGCTCATGTGGCACTGCAACTATTTTTACTGCCTTTACTGTCCCCACTTGTACTGCAGTGTGGCTGCTGTAAATTTCAAAGCCAAGTGTTTCAAGTTGTTCCTAAACCACTACCAGCAACAGCTGCAAGGCAAGGGATGGGCAAAGGTGGATTTCTTCCTTGACTGACTGAAAAACCACCCCAGAGCCCATTAAGCTGAGGCTTCTAGAAGCCTGAAATGCATTCATAGGACCTAGATCTGTATTAGGGAAATGACCCCAACGAGTCTTGTTTTGGATAGAGAAGAAGCATAGGGATTTATCCAGTTTAACCACAACTTCTGAGGAAAGGACATCTCAGGAGACTTCTCTGAGCTCATACTGCATATGGAAGATAATCATTCACCCTTCATCTGTAACATCTCACTCCTCTCTGCACCGTTGTCCTACAGCAGAAGAACCACCGTGGCAGGTCATTTCTGATAGCTGGCCACTGTTATCCACCTGAAGTAATTAAGCCTCATTCAAGCTCATTAAAAAAAAAAGAAATAAAAAAAAGAAAAACAACTCATCATGGCCTGAAATTAACAGTTTGCTTGTAGGAGGACACAAATGATAGTACATTATTATGAAAGCCAAGCTTGCTTCCACACTGTGTCTACAAGTGACCTTTCCCTCCCTTCTCCCTCCCTCTAAATACACACTATTATTACTTTTGATTAGATCCCCACATTGGATCCCCACAGCTCTGTTCCAGTGCTCTCATAGTGACTGCACCAACGATACACATTAATTTTGCACAGAGTTTTCTCTTTTCTTTCAGTCATTATCAATACCCAAACACAGACTCCATCAAAGGATCCTGGATCCTGGACATACATAACCATAGCAATTAAGTACGCCATTGAGAAGCTCTAAGTTTTGTTATCTCTTCATGTGATGAGATGAAGATGGAAATCCCACATCACAGGAAAGAGCCTTCAGCAAGCCAAGCCTCTGCTGAAACTTTCTGTACAGCACCAAAAATAGATGTACTCAGCTTTTCTCATTCTATTTCCCATAGGCCAAACTCTGCTTAGAGATGAGAACTGTCAACTTCAAATGAACCATAAAAACTCATGATCAGGCCTTGCCACTCACTCTCCTATTTCTTTTTTTATTACAAGAGTAACTTAAATTCTGGGCCATTACCAAAAAAAGGAAACTTTTGCAGCGATGATTAAAATATTTTACACCGTATAATCACTTTTGGTTATAATTTGAGTCACATAGTCTATGATTTTTCATTTGAGTCACAGGTCTCATGGTCCCAGCAAAAACCACAGTCCCAGACTTCCAGTTACCAATATACCAATACTGAAAGTATGTAGAAGTATTATATAAAATATATAAATAAAAATATAAAAGTTCAGAATATACCAGCACAACATTGGAGAGAAAGAAGGAATGTTATTCCATGCATTTATTTTAGTGGAGAGATAGATGATTTGGCCATGGTCAAACATCTGAGCCAGAACTAGAACATAAATATATTTCTTAAGAAGTTTCCATGCTTCAACCTACATCCTGGGAACTGCTTGCAGTTGCTGCAGATAGCACAGATCCTCTGTGATGGGGACATACTCTTTCTCTGGTGCAGTAACGTGTTAAAAGTAAGCAATTTCATTGCTGGTAATACTCTTTTTTCTTGTCATTTGTTTTACAAAGTAGATGGGGTACCCAAAGGGAACAGGGAGTTTTTTTCTTGTGATGTCACACGTGTAACATTAATGCTACTTCCCAAAATACTCTGCTTTCTATTTCATGCCCTGGAATTTCTGGCCTGACTGTGAAACTCAACCCCCACCATGAAGGGCTGTAACCCAATCTGTACCAACAGCTTGGGAACAATGGCCACATAGTGAGGTCTGGAGGAGGAATGCCCGGAATGCCCTGGGATGAAGGACTCAAGGGCTGGCTATGCTCTGTGCTCTCAAAATCCTGAGAACTCTCCTCGCTTGCCTGAAGAAGCCACGGAAGGTGTGAAAAGAGCTGAACTATGTGTGAACTGTGGAATTAAATCATTGTGATATATAGGCGCAGTTCAGCCTGTGAACAGGGAATATGATCCCATGGTAACCTTCCAGCATTCATACCCAGGATTTGCCTTCAAGTATATTTCTAGCAACATTTCTTTCTCTGCCTTAGCTGTCCTCTGATCCCCTTGTTTATTACTTCTTTGTTGGCACATTTCATAAGGAGCTTGAGACATTTTTAATACAGGTTTCTACCATGCATGGGTACTGACATCTAATTGAATTTGTATTGGTTTTCAAAAATTACTCTTTTTCCCTTTTTTCATGTACTCTTCCACTTCCTTCCTTTTTTTTTTTTTTTTTTTTTCAAATTGAATTAACAGATTCCCCACCTACAGACTGAAGAAGCTGGAATACTATCTGTACAAACATCTAATGACTAAAGACTGCATGAGCTCTATGGTTGACCAGCTGATAGAAAGGTAAAAGTCACTGAATACCATATGAGACAGGAGAGTCAGAGATTTGGGGATCTAGAAAGCTCTGTATCATGAGTCAGTTCTACTTTATATGTATTTTTGGGTAGACCAGTACATATCACTATTCTCTGAAGTGTTTAGGCTGAAGATCTTTCCTTTGACTCTGTTGGTCATGGAAAAGGTCTATTAATGAATACCCTTCTGCATGGGGAGTACATGCACAAGACTCTTTTCTCCTTTCCCCATAACCCTCATACACTTGTTCAAAGTGACTTGAGTATGTTAACCTACCAAACGTCTGCCAATCTTGTCCATCTGACTTTGCCTATGAAACAAAAATGTTGTTGTGGTCTCAAATTTTTTAATCCTTTAACTTTCTGTTTAAAGCTATACCAAGGGTGTCTAGTGCCTTGTCAAACCTTCCCCCTACAACACAGCATATTCAAAATGTTTCTAGTGACGCGGAAAACAAAATCTGAAAATGAAAACATACAAGCCCACTTCCACAGAGAACATCCCAGATCTCTGGAAAAAAAAAAAAAAAAAAAAAAAGATATAAATAAATGAAAAACATAAAATAGATATCAGCTTGATACTGCCCATTTTTTGTTCTGAGAATTCCTCCAGAGATGATGTTGTACAGAAGAAGGACGAAAGGTGTCATAGGGAGAAGGTGAACTTGAACTCCTCCAAGAGGACAGTGGGGTATGTTCCTCTCTGTTCTGTGATACCCACAGGACATGTCTCTATTACAAAAGCATCTAATGAGTCATGGCCAACATGTTTTGTCCATGGGAAATCCTACATCCAGCACAAAGGCAGACAATGCCTTCTGCTGTTGTAAACAACCTTTTTGATAATCAGTGGATAACACATGACAGCAGTTGAAGATAGGTTGGGTATCCCTTTCAAAGATTCCAAAGAAATGTGTATGCTAAGATTAAAAACTCCAGCAGGTCTTGACTCCAGCTTATGGGATAAGAGCTGGGAGTGTTTCCCTGTACACAACAGATAGCATAGAAAAAAAAAAAAAAAAACAGAGAAAAACTTGTGGGAAGGATAAACTAGTCAGATAGAATGCCTGCCAGGTGAGTTTTCCAAGTCTCATTGAGTTTGTTTTTTTTTTCCCACTTGTGTTATGCTGAATGACAACTGCAGAGAGAATGGTCATATTCACAACAGCACTGCACAGGCTGAAATAAAGCAGCACGTCGCCCTCGTTCACATCTGGTCTGCCAAGAGGGAAAGATTAAGTGCAATCTGACGACAGTATTGTTCTACCCATTCTCACAAAACAGAGTCTACCAGATTTTCCCTCTGGTTCATCAGCTGCAAAGCACGTGGTTTCACAAAACATCGGTCCCTGGATACCACTTGCAATGTGTTAGATGAAGTGATGGGTGCTGCTCAGGCCCTAGAGTAACAGGAACCATAGGACCACCTGACCTGTTGCTACACTAGCTCAGAAGTTGATTTAAAGGGAGAGAGGAAGGGAAGGGGCTTCCAGCTGTGTAAATCATCATCTGATGATTACTGGTTGGTAAAGGGAGAGCTTCTCTTTTTGTGAAGTGAGGAGGGCCACGTGCTGTGCAGCACATCCATCTCACCCACATGGCAGCCTATCAAATCTTGTAGACAAGCCTATCAAATCCTATAGGCAAACCAACAGAGATGCAGAAGTAAGTCTGTTGTTTGTTTGCAGAAAGGAAGAGGAGATTTCTCTACAAGCTGTCACAAAGCATAAATCCAGGAAATATGAGCAATGAGAACAGAATGAATGAGCTGGTGTTGTTTTGGCTAAAGAAGGGTGAAATAGGGGAAGACAATGCAAAAACCTGACAACCTTTAAGCACGTCAAAAAATACTTGAGCGCATACAAAAAAACACTCAATGCCCGTGACAACCACTTAAACTGCAGGACAGTCAATATTTCTGCTTAAATGTTCAGAGAAAATCTGTGTCAAGATGTCCAGTATGCTGGAATCAGTGTTATGGAAAACTCTTGTCTGCTGGAAAGCTTTAGGATGAGTTTAAATAAATGGTTGTCAGGAAGAGCATACACATAATTGTTCCTGTTTTGGGACTGGATGGTGGTTCAGGATCTGCCAGGACACTGGGATTCCCTCTAGGAATCAGTGTTAATTCCACTCTCTCACATAGGCAAGACAATTAGCTGCTTAGGTTTCCAATCACAGCCCTACAACAAATGAATCTTAACAGCTCTATCGTGTATACAGCCAGTTCATTGGTATACTGTGCCCTTCATTTAGGTTTGCCACCCTTTTCATTCTGTTCTTGTTCTTATTAACTGAGAAGCATCAGCAGTTGCTTATTCCTGCAAGATTAGAAATTATTTACAGCCATATGGATTAAACAGAAGAAGAAAAAAAAAAAGAAGGAACAAAACCCAAATAAATATCACTAAATATAGTTAGAGCCAGCTGGCTTTATTTACAATTGTCTCAATGCAGCCACACCAAAAGAAATCCGAGTAAAGTTCTATGGCATGATCTATCAATCAGCCAAAATCTTTGAGGGGTTAATTGTATGCCCTGCAGCAAAATCCCATCCCTCTGTAATACAATGACAGTGCATTCCAGGCATATTTCTCTGCTGAGAGGCAGTGTTTTGGATGCAGTGGGATTGATTGTCCGTCATCTGATCCTGAAGCTCAGGCTCATGTTAAATCTAGATGGGTTCCATATTCAAGGTGACCTCCAGCATGCTTGATAGGAATTACACATGGGGTAGTGAACCATACTTGTAATGTGTCTCAAGGCTCTTCCAAGTTCTTCCATTTGTTGACCACCTTGGTCATGATGCAGATCATCAAATCCAGTGTGTTGGTGAATAGTATCTGCTATGCATGAGGTAAGTTGATGGCAGTTCAGAGGAAGCTTTCATACAGATGGGAGATGACTTTGTCTTGAACAGCCTTCTTGACCAGGGTTGCTACAATTATGCAGGTTATGAAAACATGACAAGGCTCATGAGCCGGAAAAATGGTAGAAGGAGAAATGCTCTGCCACCCCCTTCACTAGTAAATCGTCCTGGAAGATCGTCTTAGAGCCAGCCCCATTCTGTGCTGAGGTATGGTGATGGATGTCATGCAGCCTCAAGATTTCTTCCAGCTCTAACTTGAAGTGGTTTTACTGGTGGTTTCTGAGATGAGCCAAACCAGAATCTGCTGAAGTCAAAGAAATTTTTATACGTGTTTAATGCCAAACTCAGAAAGTAAACAGCTGTTTCATTTAAGTCCCACAGCTCTGTCTTTCTGAAAAGGATTTGAGATATTTCCATACTCTAATGGCTGCAGTCTCATGTCAGATCACATTTCCTCACAGTCCTTCCTATACTGAACAATTTTTTGTGCATGCAGCTGATATTTCATTACATAAATGGCCAGCGAGGGTTCACCACTGATAGAGAGAAGGGACACCAGATAGCCCTTATGTCCTGGGGACAAACCAGCTCTCACTGGGCAATCTTGTCCAGACCTTGTTCATTTGAACAAAAATATTACTGCTTTCAGCTGTCTATCTCAATCTACAGCCCACTAGCATACAGGATAATGTTGACATTCATTATTTACCTCAAGCAAAATCATAGAATCACAGAATCATTAAGGTTGGAAATGACCTCTAAGATCACCTAGTCCAGCCATCAATCTGTCACCACTGTGCCCACTCAACCCTGTCACTCACGGTGATCAGAATGCAGGCAGGTGGACCCTGTTTAATCTGCTTGAGCATAAAGACGGGTAGGCATGTGGTCAAGGTAACACCCATAAATGAACTGATCCTTTAGCAAACTGTGAAGGCAGCTAACTCCATTGAAGAACCTGCAGACAGTAGACAGAGAGGGACAGGAGGTGGTTAACATCAGGTAAAAGGCAGATTGCTGCACATGTGTACAGAGAAGTGAAAGTGATCGCCTGTGATTAGAAAGTGTTTATAAGATCCTTCCCCCAAAGAATGACAAAATCAATTTATTCTGTTTAGGTTTATTTCAAGCAGCACTTCCTGAGAGTGTTTTTCCAACAGGAAACTCTTTGTTGCCATTACTTGACATATGGAAGAAAGTTGCATGGGACCTGTCAAACAGCAAAGCTACTAGAGTGCCCTTTTGCTCCATTAGGCCTGATCCTAATCTTATTTATAAATCTTCATCCTAACAAGGCTTTATTTTCTTGCCTACGCCAAGAAAAGCAAATGCAGAATTAACAAAGTATTTGCAAAACTAACCCTTGCTCTGCAATTGTGGAGTTGGTTGAAATCTTGGGAAAATATCTCATTCACATCTCCTCTGCCAAGAAAGGTCTCAGTCTGTCATTTCCAGCAGAGGTGAGCCAAAAATCTGCAAGGATAGGAAATTCTCTGTCTTCCCAGGTAATGCATAGAAGGTCTCCTAAGCCATTACACAGTTTTGGTGAATTTTGTTCATTTTTGTACAGATGCCTAAACGAATCCATCCTTGTTGCAGTATATCCTTCTGACTATTTGGCCTAACGGAATTGGATGCTGAGAAGATGCAAGTGTCTTTTAACCCTTTTGTCACTGTGTCATTTTTACACTGAAGATTCTCTCCATCCTTCTTGGGAACTGTCAGCTACCTCAAGGTTGAATAGCACCAGGCCATATGAAAAAAATGCTTCCATTGATACAGTATTGAAACAATACAAAAATACTAATAATAACAATAAACCAATAAAAGCAACTGTTCCCAAAGTAGGTGGAGAAAGAAGTAAAATAAAATACTTGTATTTTACACTTGAATTTGTACTTGCAGCATAGTGTTTTTCTTTGCTTTCTGCTTCAAATGAGCTCCATGCAGTGCCGATCTCTGCTGCGTGTTGAATGCTAATTTTTCATCTGCTCTGGTAACAGGAAAATTCTTCATCTGGTGGATATGAGCAGAGCTAGAAATGGATATTTGTCATGTAGACAGGGAGACATATTCTGCCCATCAGTTTGTGCAAATGTTTCATAAACAAAAAGGAAGTCTGTGTTTGGGTGCTGGGGGAGATGCTATGAAGTATTTCTCGCAACTTGTTTTTGTAAGTCTTGTCTAGCAAGCCCATGTGGTTTCCCTCAAATTTTCTGTAATAAACATTTAACAGCATGTCCCACCATCCCACTTATATAGGAGATTCTGTTGGGTAACTGAAAGAAATTTGCTCAGAATGAACAAAGACGGCTGTATTGCAGTGTGACAGCTACATACTGCAGGGAGCCTGAGCATGGCAGGCTTGTTGCCTCTGCTGGATGACCAGTGGATGAGGCATCTTCATCTTGAGCCTAGGAGGGACCTTAGTGCTTCATATAAAGAAATCAATATTTCTGATTAAAAACAAACAAACAAATAAATAAATAAATAAATTTTCTACATTCTGTCAAATTATGGGCAGAAATTAATTCCTATGAGTAGAAACCCATGGCTCTGAGGGTTGGTGGTTAAGAAGGCAGTCTGGGAGATACCATGTATTTTAGCTCTCCTGGGATAAAATCAGGAAAAAAAAGCATGAAGACCTTCTGGAAGCCATCTCTATCTCCTGCAAGAAATACATAAAATTTCTCATTGTTATTCAACCCTGAGCATCACCCCCTGGAAAACTTTTTTCTCTACTGTGTTCTCACCTTTGCTTCAGAGGTAAAAGAGCCATCACAGATTAATAAAATGCCATGGAGATCATCTTGTGTCAGTATGGCAAAACATTTCCTGTCCACCAGGATAGGAGCTGTGTGGAAAATGGTGCATTGAAGCAGTGGTCTGAACAGTCCAAAGAACAAAGGAGCCCTTCTGTGTATCCCTGGAGGAGAGTCTCCAAGAGCATCACATGGAGCAAGTGTGCTGAGCATGAGGACCCCATTACCACTCAAAGGAAGACCACATATGCTTTAGAAAACACAATCAGTTCTTTCTATGAGAAAAAGCATGAAACAGGCTACTTATATCTGGATCTGAGACATGAAAGGTGAGATCTACAGCCACTATCTTCAGCTACCTAAGCGAATGGGTTAAGATTTATCTCATCTAACAGTGGTTGGAAAAATAAAGGAGAAATAGGAACTTAGAAACCAAGGTGAGTCTGATCTGTAGAAGAGAAAAGATTTCAAATGAGATGTGTTGTTCTCCTCAGTATATGAGAAAGTAATAGAAACAATATAGGAACAATGGGTTGGGTCTACAAAAGAGAAAAGACTTTAGCATGATGGAGTGTTGTCTAAAAGACAAGTTTACATCCTCAAAATACATTCCAGAAATTTCAGACTCAGGAGATTCCTGATCTAGAGTGGATGCCTTATAATGAAATTTTAATATTTTCTACTTTGTTTAGTTTGTTTTCAGACATTAAATTGTTTCCATTTTGGACCCATGTAAACAGTTAGCATCAGCAAATGTGTTGACTCAGGAGTCTAATCCAGGTGAGAGCATTCTGCCTTACTAAGCACCTTAGATGACCTGCATATAGACTAAATGCTTGATTTGGGAATTACATGAATCCTACCCCCTGCAATCAGGAAAATAACAGTTATGTTTTTCATAACTGGAAAGTGGATAAGGTCAGTAGATGATGGAGAGAGGTATTTCTGTCTAGGAAGTGTAATAGAAAATAATGTGTGCAGAAGAATTCCTTGCAAAAGTGACTTAGTTGCCCTGTATAAGCAGGTATCTTAGAGCAGTAAATGATGGAACTGATGATCTTATGGGTCCCTTCCAATTTGGGATTATCTATGACTCTATAATCAATGCCCAGAACTGGTTTGGTGACTGGCCTTCTGTGACTGGTCTTCTGTTGTGGGGTGAAGCTGTTTCTAGAAGTACCTATTTTAAGGTTAACTAAGGAGGGAGTTTAGCAACTACTGATACCTTCAGTATGCTCTAACATGTGGGAAATGCTCTTACAGACCAGAAAATCCAGGGGATATGGAAACTCTGTTCCTTCCCCCCTGCAAACTGTTCAGGAGTATCGCATCCATTTGTTCCGCTTTCTGCTGTTAACAGCTGCATATGAAATGTCCCTGGGCTATTATTGTGTAGTGTGTTTCACTTAAAAAAAAGTCATCCATTCAGATTGTTCTTGTCATCTTAAGTAGTCCCAAACACCCAGAAACACACATATTTGCACATGGAAGAATGCTAGAGGTGCTAAGTCTATTGCACGCAGAAAATCATTGAGCTCATCTGCTCACTTTGTTCCTACAGGCAAAGCCTGTTTACAAAACACGCTCCCTCAGGATTCCTTTTTTTTTTATACCAAGGAAGTACTTAGCATAGCATAAGTTCCCCAGAATCCAATGAAAGGAAATCCTAGAGGATAAAAAATGACGTGGTAAGATGCAAACGCAATTAGCTGGTGCAGTTTCACCTGTGTAATATCTTCAACCATTACCCCATTAAAATAAAATCGAAAAATAAACTTTAACAACTTTTATTGCAGCATTTTTCAAGTACGTTTCTTGCTCTTTTGTTCCTCAGCATTTTCTTTAGAAGTTTTTGGAAATGAGCCTCCAATGGATGCTACTGTAATCTTGCAAGTGTTTATTTGAATGACATTTAGCTTTTACGAGGTGCATTATTTCTGCTGCAAGCAGCCTCAGTTGTGCCTGAGAAGACTGTATGTTACTTTAAATAGATTGGCCTGAAGTTGTGCCAGGGGAGGTTCAGGTTGGGTATTAGGAAACATTTCTTCTCCAAAAGAGTGGTGATGCAGTGGCACAGGCTGCCTGGGGAGGTGATGGGTCTCCATCCCTGGAGGTGCTGTCGAGCCCTGTGGTACTGGGGGACATGTCAGTGGACATGCTGGGGATGGGATAGGGTTAGACTTGGGGATCTGAGAGCATTTTTCCAACCTTAATGATTCTGTAGTTTTATTCTACCTTGTATTCGGGCACTACTGACTTTTTACTTCACCACTTTGTTTTTATTACGATCTTGAAGTCTTTGATGTGTTTCCATTTCTTCTTTTAGAATGTAAAACTCAGTTCTTCATTTCAGGCAAGTTGCAATAAGCAGACAGAGTGAACACTAATGGGCTTTTGTGGAGAAATTGCTGGATTTGGATTTTTGAATAGACTGCACGTCCCTCAGAAGTTGTGTTGTATCACAGTGTCATAACAAAGTAGGGAGAAATTACATCTGAAGTTAGGATGCAATGATGTGCATATGTTGAGAACTTCACTAAAATGAACATCTGAGGAAAAATATTATTCATTCTGGAAAAACTTGAACAAATATATTGCAAGGAGGGAAAGAGGAACAAACAGCATATGTTTGCTTCAGGAAGAAGGGCTTGAATGTTTGTGCTGCAAAGTACCTTGGCAGTAACACAAGAAAGTGCAAAGAGAAGGACAGGTAAGTCCATAAACTTTTAGGTGGACAACAGGGAGAATGTGAAAGTGTGAGGAAGTATCAGGTTGCTGCTCAGGATTTTTGCTTAGAGACAGGGCAGTTCTGATGCTTTGATATAACATGAGGCTGAGTTAGATTCAGAGTGGTAGAATACATGCACAAGAGCAAAAGACCAGAAGTGTGTTATTTCTTACATAGAAACTTACATCTGTCCTTCTCCTAATTTTAGTTAGAGAATTCTTAGACCCCGTTCCTTCCCTTCTTCTAATTGACAAATCCAGGCTGAATTCAGTTCCTGCAGCTCCAGAGTTAAGTTTTCATGACTTTCCCCTCCCTATTGGAGCCATCCCGTGTCCCCACTGGTCTTTTTTCTGGGCTTCTTCCTCTTCCTTTTGCCTCCCTGACACAGGTGATGCAAAGTCATCATAGAATCATGGAATGGCCTGGGTTGTAAAGGAGCACAATGATCATCCAGTTCCAACCCCCTGCTGTGTGCAGGGTCACCAACCAGCAGCCCAGGCTGCCCAGAGCCACATCCAGCCTGGCCTTGAATGCCGCCAGGGATGGGGCATCCACAGCCTCCTTGGGCAACCTGTTCCAGTGTATCACCAAGGATGTGGGTGAGTAGGCCTGAATCTAAACACAGCATGTCAGCTGCAAAGGCTTAGAAAGCACAGCTGATGGCAACTATAACCTCTTGACTGCATACTTAGACTGCATAAAAGTAATTAGCTAGTCTGAGAGAAGCCAGTGGGAAAAGTAAATGCTGAGATGTAAAGAACATAATGAACTGTTTACAAGGGGATGTTGACATTGTGTCCTTCTTCTTCAGCTGCTGAATAGCTGACCCACTGTGTAGATAATGTGGTGGTGCTTCTGTTCCTACTGCAGTTCACAAAGCTGCTGGATCTCTAGGGATTAGCCACTGCTTAATCCAGTTTGTTATTTCAAGAAGCATAGCCTAGTGGAGCCTCAGGTCAATGGGAGAAGTTGATGGGCGTTCACTAAGATGAAGGCTTGTGGAAAACAACAAACCTAGAGCAATTTCCCTCATGAAAAGAATTAAGAAAATAAGTCTTCAAAGGAGTTGGAACCTGACACTGCTTTCACTTTGAACCCATCTTCTCTTTCTCGGGGTCCCTCAGCCACCTGCTTTCTCAAATGTCCATGGTTAGGGTTATTAGGATCAGAGGGGGTAGCTGCTCATTGAAATAAACCCAAAAAGAAGTCTGTGGCAAGGAGCAGAAGGATGAGGAAGGGAACAGAGGTCAAAAGTTATGAAAACTAGGTTGGTAAAACATATTGCTGAAGCTATGAATGTTCATGTCAGTTTGCAAGTTGAATAAACTGTGAGCTAATGAGAGAAAGAGGATTCTTCTACATGTAATTAAGTCTATCCAAAGTTCACAAGGGGTTGGTGAAGAATTTCCTTTATCTGTGTTTCCTGTAAATGTAGAAAAACTAATGAGCAGCGGATCTATTTTTCTTATCAGAAATAGAGATAACAGCTATCTTAATTAAAACTATTACTTTTACGTAAGCACCATGAAAGACCGTCCATAATACTGGAATAAAAATTGGTGTTCCCATGAGAGCAGGGAGAAAGCAAGAGAGATTTATTCAGTGATCACTTTTCCATATGATAATCCAAAGTTCTCAAAGCATTGCAGGACTGAAGCTGTCTTCAGCCTAAACATTTTTAAAATCATTATGACCTTCACCCTTAAACCTAATGGAGTTCCTAATTCATACTGACTAAAGCAGGACCCAGACAGTAAAGCCCCTCAGTATTTCAGATGTACTCTCTTAGAGCAGCATTTCAAGTGAGATTGCTAAGCCTGTCCTACTGCTGCTCTAGAGATTCTTCCAGCTCCAAGAGATACCAGTTGCTTGCATATGGTGACACAAATATAACACCTGAATCTCCGATGCTGAGCACTTTACACGGGAGGGTGGAGGTTCAGAGGTTCTCTTTTCTCATTCCAATGTTGGTCCAGCAATACATTAAAAGCATAAAATTTCAAAGACCAATAGAGCCTTGCAAATTTATTGTCAGCAACAACATACACATTGCAGCTTGATTAGATTTCATTAGGATGAGAAGTAATAGCTTTAAGTTGCACCAGGGGAGGTTCAAGTTGGATGTTAGGAACAATTTCTTCTCAGGAAGAACGGTAATACACTGGTACAGGCTGCCAGGGAGGTGCTCCAGAACTGTGGAAATGTGGTACGGATGGACATGGTCATTGGACATGGTGGGGGTGGGTTGGCATTGGAGTTGGGAGTCTTAAAGGTCTTTTCCAACCTTAATAATTCTATGGTTCTATGATTCTATGCCAGTGAAATTGCTGGTTGAAGCTGACCCACTCTGACAAACTTTGTCCAAGTGTTTTTGCTTAACTGTAATCATTCAACCTCTAAGGAAAAAATATACAATAATAAAACCACCGTTTTGGTCAATGTATTTCTTTGCTGCTGTTGTGCAGAGGTTTTGTCTCTTTATTTATTTGTCTGGCAGGTGATTAGATGTGAGAATAGGTTGACACGTTTTGATTGCTTGTCTGGGACTGAACGTGGGTAACAATATTAGTGCTTAAACAGGAGGGAGACTGACTTCTTGTGCAATCTAATAGTGATTGGACAAGGGGGAATGGCTTTAAACTAAAGGAAGGGAGAATTAGGTTAGACATTAGGAAGAAAATCTTTACTCAGAGAGTGGTGAGGAACTGGAACTGATGTTCAGAAAAGTCCTGGATGTTCCACCCCTGGAGGTGCTCAAGGCCAGGTTGAATGGGGCTCTGGGCAACCTGACCCAGTGGGGACAGCCAGCCCATGGCAGGGGGGCTGGAATTAGGTTATCCTTAAAATCTCTTCCAACCCAACCCATTCTATGATTCTATGATTTATCTTCCAAACTGATGAAGCAAACTCATTTTCTAGATCTAAATGGCTTGAATCCAGCACTAAGAAACTTTATGCCATACTGTCCAACTCCTTCACTCACTTATTCTAAACAGAGTTCTGAACCTTCAGATCCCTCTGTATTATTGGGAAAATTTGCCTATCAAAAGCCTATTACGCAAAATTTGTCTAAGTTAATCCCTCAGATAGCTGAGATTCCAGTTGTCTAGCACTTAGGTTGCTAAGTATAGAGAAGATAAATCCTATCCCATATGTCTCAACAGCTGTAAAGTAAAAAATATACCTGGGATTACGCTGTCTAGTGACTGATTAAAAGTCCTCTCCTGTTATGCTAGTTTCCCCTGCCACATTTCACTCATCTTTTTAATAAGATTGTTCTGAATGGTCAGATTGAAACAATATTATTTTTGCTATGTCAGAGGTTGATTACGTTCTCTTTGGTCAATCAGTTCACTGATGTCTTCTTAAAGGAAGTGAAATATATTTACTCACCAGAGTGTTAGGATCCACACAACAGCTGAACTGGCTTGCCATAGCATTGTGAATGAGACACTCTGACAGATCATTATGCAGTAATAGTGATCGATGTTTGTATCATTATTACAAAAATAGTGATTTTATTGAACTGTTCTGTACTCCCTGCTTTTTCTCTTCTGCCTCATACAGCTTCTAGGAATAAGATCAATGTTGAAGAAAATACATGGCTCATAATGCAGAAAAATCAGTGTGTAAGTACATCCTGAAGAGATACAGATTATCATACTGGTACAACATAGTACCACTGCTAAACTGCTGGAGAAGTCAGTAGATCCCTTGACATGTGCAGCTCCATGCATGGAGATAAGCATTCACTATTTCAAGTCCAGCTGGTCAAAAGTCAACATTTTCATTTTATGGGAAATTTGCTTTAACAAATATATTCTTTGTTTCAAGTTGAAACAAGCGTTTGAAGTTTCCCACAAATAGGAAGAGTGTTATATAGCCCCATTCGAACACAAAAATGTGCTTTGATTAAGAAAAGAAGTTTTGCTGAGTATTAAGAAGCAGCTGTCCTTGGCTTTTTTTTTTTGCTGCATCTCGAACAGCAAAACAGTGTAGTGCTAATGTCTAATTTCATGAAGTATTTCAGAATTTATGGGAAAACCAAGGAGAATTCTGCAGAAAGTTCTGAAAATAAATGTAGTGTTTGTTTATTTCTAGGACTGCTTAAGAAGAAAAAAAATAAAGGGGGGGAGGAGTTTCCAAAGTTTGCTCTCCATTCTATCTTAGAATCATAGAATCACGGAATGGCCTGGGTTGCAAAGGAGCACAGTGCTCATCCAGTTCCAACCCCCTGCTGTGTGCAGGTCACCAACCAGCAGCCCAGGCTGCCCAGAGCCACATCCAGCCTGGCCTTGAATGCCTGCAGGGATGGAGCATCCACAGCCTCCTTGGGCAACCTGTGCCAGTGCCTCACCACCCTCTGAGTGAAAAACTTCCTCCTAATATCCAACCTAAACCTCCCCTGTCTCAGTTTAAGACCATTCCCCTTATCCTATCACTGTCCACCCTAATAAACAGCCGTTCTCCCTCCTATTTATATGGTCTCTTCAAGTATTGGAAGGCCACTTCTTTCTCAAAAAGAGGAAGTAATTGTGAGAGCTTGTGAAGCATCTCATGAAAATGCCCACAATTTCTGGAATAAAAAGACATTTCATAGGATCACTTCAGAATATAAATATCTCTGTTTTATGTCACGTAGTATTCTGCCTAATCTTAGAAATTGAGCTCTTCAGATAGTCATTTGACTGAAAAAAAAATAAAATGAAATAAGAAAACAGGCAAAAACTCCCCAGATCTTAGTGGTGAAGGTATGGCTTCCACCATCAGAATTGAGTGAGATTTGCTGTTACTCTTCTGCACAAAAAGCTCTTAATTCTGGAGTAATGGGCACATAGAATTCCTTGCATTTCTGTTTTTATTTATTTTTTCTCACTGTGATCATGTTCTCATTCAAAGTAAAGCACTAAAATTCTGAGAGCCCAATCAAACTTTGCAGTTCATCAAAAGAAATGACAGGAGAATAAAGGGGAGAAGAAAAATTAAACTGGAAACTTCTGTTCCTTGCTTCATATCACTGCACAGAGTGCAGATCCTCTGCTGAGTCTGGGTTTGAATAACTCAAATGCAGAAATTACCTGAGCTGAATCCCATCCCAAGAACAATCCATCAGCTTTGGTTAAATGCAAGCTGACAGCAGCTCTGGCAGTGCTTCACCTGCACTGGCTGCTAATATCAACATTAGCTCAGCGTTCAATCAAAGGAAGTCAAACAAATCTCAGAGTCTGATAGAAATATATACAGTGGGCACGAAGATAGACTCTAATTTTGCTTCCATGTAAATCTGCTTCGTTTCTTGAAGCTGTTTTTGATTTACTGTGAGGTATGTGTGCGCAGGATGCAACCCAAGGAACACATCTGTACGATGATAATTTTCATACCAAAGATATGTTTGGTGCATTACAAATAAAGCAGCAATCCCCTCAATGATCTAGTTCAGACAAGAGCCAAACAGATCAGACGCAAGTATAAATAGCAAACCACAGGCCTGCTTTTCTATAACTGCCAATTTATTATTGCAAGTCTGCCTCTTTTTTTCCCCAATAGTTCCAGCTTCTGGATTCCTGTGACTACTTAAAATATCGTGCTTCATTAAAAAGCAGGGAAAAAAAAAAAAAGAAAAAAAAAGCTTCTTACTCCATATTGGTGGGAAAACCCTGAAAACGTGGCATTTTAGATGAAGGCTCAATCAGCAGAATGCAAATATAGGTGAACCTAGTGAGGGATGTGAACCAAGGCTATTTGAAGGCCTGCAACCTCATATACCACAGGAGTGGAATGTTTGTGGTTTCAAGGCAAATGTGTCTGAGCCAAAAAATGTAAATAATCTGTACATGCACAAAAAATTAAAAAAGGAAAATTCAGAAGATTCACCAAATCTTAAAGTGCAAAGCAATATTTCACAAATCAGGGATGTGAGCTGGTAAAGATCTCAGGATAAATTCTAGACACTTTCCCATGCCCAAACCCATATCCCTGTTATAACCTCTGTATTTCATGGCTGCCCCCACTGAGATTTGAGTTTGTTCCCATCTCTAAGAGCACTGGATCTGGATATTGTCCTGAGTTACCTCTTTTTAATACATGTATATATACATGTCTTTTCCAGCTGTTCTCAGTGAATTTGCACAAGAAATAACTTCTGACAAATCTTCTTAGCAGTGATCTGGCTTAAAGCAATGTCTTCGAGCATTTTGGCAGATGTTTCTCCACTTCCTGCAGTCAAGCACATGCTTGGAGATGGGGTAGGGACTGCAGAGGGTTGTGCTCCCTGCCCCGAGGCAGAGTCAGTCAGTACAGAACAGATCAGTGGAACAGACATTTGCACACAACTCATCTGTGACCCCACGTTTGCCTTTACATTGGCCACCCTTAAAAATTTGGAGTCTTCATCATTATTAGATCATAAAACCGTTAAGGTTGGAAAAGACCACTAAAGTCACCAAGTTCAACTCCAACCCACCTCCACCACCTTGACCACATCCCTCATGCCACATCTCCATGGTTCTGAAACACCTCCAGGAATGGTAATCCCAGCATCTCCTTGGACAGCCTGTGCCAATGCATCGCTACTCATTTGGAGAAGAAATGTTTCCTAATATCTGAACCTCCCCTAGTGCAACGTAAGGCCATTACTTCTCTTCCTATCAACCTTTCATACCTATCAAGATGGGTAAATGAAAGTATTCGGTGTCACTTAAGCCTGGATTCATCCTTGTGCATCTGTCTATCCTTGCCTGTGGTTTTCATCTAAACACATTTTGCTTCCCTTGGTAGTTTAATACAAATTTACTTGGTTTTGTGAAGGAAAGATAGTTATGCTGCATAATAGCAGATTACCTAACACTGGTCTGTTGAGCATCTGTCCTTTAGCTACTATTCAGCTGCTGGATCCAGGTGTAGGGATTGGGAAGGGGAGGGATGGGCAGAAAGGCCCAGCATTGTGCAGCAGTCCCAAGGCAGCATGTGAGTGATGTGTGGGAAGACAAGGCTAGACGATTCAGAGGAACAGTGAAGTATCTTGAAAAAGAAAGAACTGCAGAATCATAGAATAGTTTGAGTTGGAAGAGACCCTTAAAGGCCACCTGGTCCAACTCCCCTGCAATGAGCAGGAACACCTGCAGCTTCATCAGGTGCTCAGAACCTCATCCAGCCTGACTGAATGTCTCCAGGGACGTCGCATCCACCATAATGGAGGGCAAGGAGAGGATGAGGTGATGATGCAGTTAGAGCAGTGGTGGAGAGCTGGAGACATCACTATAGTTGGGACAGAGAATTATTTCCTCTTCTTTAGCCCACAGGTCCCAGAGTGATTCATTTGACTTTCACAAAATTTACCATCCCTTTAGCGTTCCTGCACCTTAGCTCATCACTTGTGCCTGCAAGGATGTGGTTTGGAGACAGGCCCTCCTCCTGGCAGCTTGATGTAGGCGAAAAGACCAACACCAGATGGAGACAGTATAAAAATAAAGCAAAAGGCCAAAAGAGCTAAGGGGAAATAAACAAGTGCTTCTGAAAAGACTTGAGCTCCTGTGTAGCACAGCCCAAGAGATGTCCTGCCCTGCTTGGCAAGGACCTCTCTGCTCTGGGCTCCTTTCCCAACCTGTCATGGTGACTCTAACAAGAGCAGTTACGAGAGCACAGATCCAGTTCCCTCTGAGTTCATCAAACACTATGGAGAGCAATACTGGGCCTTTCTTACCGTAGCACAAGAGAGAGAGTTTTAGACAAAAGAAAGAAGACATAGACAAGTTTATGGCAGTTTGAAGTCTAAAAAGGCTGATTTGCTCCTTTAAAGGCGCAAACCATTGCTTTCTACTCGGCAATTTCCAGCAGCCCAGTTGGGCTGACTGCTCTGCAAGATTAGCACAGACAGTACATACAGGGCCCTCCATAAGCATCCTACAGCCTGAGTTGACTGCTATCACTGAGAGCTTTTCTGCCAACACCAAGAAATATCGGACCAGGCCTATAACATAAACAAGTCACTGTAAAGAAATATAAGTTGTCCAGGGAAGTGGTAGAGTCACGGTTCCTGGAGATGCTTCAGAATCGTGGAGATGTGGCACTGAGGGACGTGGTCAGTGGGCATGGTGGGGATGGGTTGGGGTTGAACTGGGGGATCTGAGAGGTCTTTCTAAATTTTACTGATTCTGTGATTCTAAAGAGGTAAACAAGCCTGAAGACAGATGTGGGTCAATGCGTGAGGATGTTCCCTCTGGAATGGTGATGCTCAGTCTCATGTTCAGTTATGTGCTTCTTGGTTCAGAACACTGCTACTAAGTGTGAATAAAAGTCATCCTTGGCAGCTGAGCAGATGGACTTTCCAGCCCTTTCAGGGTCATCAGCCTCTGCATCAATCTGATACGGGTAGTGGACAGACTCAGTCAGGAACACGAGTTCCTGAGCATGATCATCAGCCCTTTGCCCATCATGCAAGGAGCTGTGGGTAACAGCTTTTCTGGTGGCAGTACATTTTCTGTCCTATGGCCACGATGGGACATCAGCTCCTTACAATTCCCAGTAAATCCATCTCTAAACAGAGAAGGAAACGTGTTAGAGATTTCCAAGAGAGAGACTTTCCACTTCATTTTGTCTTTTTTTTCCCCAGTGTCGCTTATAAAGAAGTCCAGAGTTTTGTTTTCACTACAAATTACCACGTAAATCTGTTGTAATAATGTTCTTCACATCACCAGGAGATGAGAACATGGGATCTAACTGCAATCAGGGCAAGTTTTTGTGATGGAGAGTGGTCTTTCACTCAAGCTGTTTTCTGCTTTCTTTACTACTGTCCTAGACAACAGGGGCTTTTTAATAAATATTTATTCTATTAACACTATTATGAATCTGAACAATGAATAATAAATGTTCAACATGGTTTGGATAGTAGAACTACATGTATCAATGGAAGTTCCCTTGGAATACACAAAGTTGTTTCTGCTAACAAAGAAAACATTTGAATGTGCTTATAGTTTTCAGGCAGAGAAACACAATGTCTGTAGATGAGAAAACAAGGGGTTTAGTGTATCTCCAATGACTTTTCAGCACTCTCTCTAGTAATGGCCAGCTGTTCTGGAAATAACTCGCCTGAAGCTGTGCTGAACAGTAAGGAGATAATTTGTCAGTGGAGGAAGTATGTATTTTGGCTGAAAATACTATGAGAATAACACCTCTATTGAGGAAGAGGCTTTTAAAAGAATAAAAATGGTTTCCAAATTTATTCAAATCCAAATGGCTATTGAAGATGAAGAAAAAAAAAAAAAAAGATAAAAAAAAAAGATAAAGTGCTTTTTAAACTATTGAAAAGACTAAAATGTTAAGGAAAGTTAAAAATACACTTGTCTGACCAAATTTTAAGTAAAACTTGCTCATAGTTAACTGTAGTGTGACCTTTTCTTCCTGAAATGTGATGATAAAGGGAAGTGTTAACTATCTTGAGTGTTAAATGAAATGCTTTGCTTCAGACTTACCTCATACATTTTCCAGTATTCTTTCCAGGACATCCTTTCCTAAATGCCCTTAAACTAGGAAAATTGCCAAAATATTGTATTTTAGGTGAAGATGAAACCCTTTTTCCTGCCCCCCTAATTTTTCTTCATCCACCTAGCTGAAGAAAGCTTATTCCCTTTGCTCTCCTCTTGACCTCATCTATTACAGCTGGCAGATATCCTGGAGTGTGAGGGTTTTCATCCCATCCAAGAGTCTTAAGAACCGAGTATTCACTACAATGATTTGGGAGTATTCTTACCATCTGTATAGACATCCATCTCAATAACTTTTTCCATTGTCAATGATTGCAGTGAGCTTACTGCCAGGTAAATAATATAAATAGAGAGGACTTCTCTTGAAGAAACATATCATTACTGCAAAGCACCATTTAGTGAATGTGTACGTAGGAAATGATTGAACATGAGAATGAACATGTTGAACGAGTTGAAAATGATTGAAGGGTACTGAATTCTACATGTCTGGGTGTGCATGTGTGTGCTGTGTTTACTGTGACAGTGATGGATGGATAGATAATGACATCTATGGAAAAGTTTGTTTTGTGGGAATAGAGAGATGCTACTGAAATAGATTCCCATCCTGACTGTCTGACATTTCAAAGATGTGCCTAGTGGTTGGCCCTAATTAAAACCCTAATGGGGGTTCAAACCCTAATGGGTTCTAATTTTCTCTTTTAGATAGTAGGATAAGCTATAGCACGTTGGGCATCATTTGCTCTTTCTCCCAGCTAAAATCATGACTTGCTTTCCCCTCAAAAAATGGAAATAGGATTGAATAAAGCAAACCCTTTCCAAAAAGGTGGAAGCATTTGGGTAAGCAAGTGGCTGACATTTCTGGTGGAGGGCAGGATCCTCACTATTAGCTCCGAGGAGTGTTAGGGTGGGTCTGATGAATGTGTGATGAGGAACCAGTGCAAGTGGGTATAGAGAGACTCACGCTCTGATGTCCTGTCCATCACCAGTCCAGAAAATGAGTACTGCAGTCACAGCACAGAAGTGGGTTCATTATAACCATACCTGAAGGATGCCATAACTCAGCTGCAATGCTGGGCTCCTGTCCATCCTTGCAGCGCTGCAGCAATCTAAGACCTTGCTGAAATTGGTCAGCATTAGGGAGCCACAGAACCAAGTAGGACCCACCTGAAGAGCCTCGCAGAGTGCTCCCAGTAAAAAGGCACCTCGGTGCCTAATGAGTATCGTGGATGCCAAGGTGCCTGTGGCCATGCAGCTGTGGCTGTCATCTCCTCATCCCTGGCATGATGCAAGAACTGTGCTGGATGACCGAAGAGGGTAAAAGGAATAATTTATTCCTCCTTAATTTCATTCATAAATCCATGCCTGGTTGCAACATGGTACTTCTAGGAAATGAAGTCTTCTTTTGTGGTTCTGATTCATGGTATGGTGGCATAATCAAAGGCTGACTGTATACCCATATCATCTGCTGATAGATTTTGGTCACTACAAGTTAATTCAAAACGTTATTAATTTTTGGCAAAGCATGAGCCATTGTTTTAAGTGAGATCCTCCCAGTACCCAAGAGAGGACATTAAGATATTAGTTTTGCTTTTAGTTATTTCTGGCTTTGGGTCAGTCCAAGTGTTCAGAAAGAGCAGCTCCAGCTGTTTGATGCAGATCTTCATCCTTCCTGCTTCTCCAAAAAGGCAGATAAACCAATGGCAGTCATTCAGAAAATCCTTGCACTTTGCTTTGCTTGAGGCTATGGACGTGTGACTATGTGGCATCAGGAATTCAAGATCCAGAATATCTGGATTCAGTTCTTACCTGTGCAACAGACTTCGGACAAGTTATTAAGTGAGTCGTATTGCTTATTTGGGTAAGGATGTGTGAGAGCAGGGTAGTCCAAACATGTAATGTACCCCTTGCTCTATGTAAGGACCTCACCTTGTCAGCATAAACCTCCCTAATCCAGTCATGTTAAAATTCTGTAGGCTCATTTTAACATTTCAGTTAGCTGTCTTTCCTCATCCAGGCAACTATAACAGAGCCAGCAAGGCAAGGTTAATGTACAGTTAATGTACAGCTTTTGAAGTTCTCCGAGGAAAAGACAATGCAACCTTTCTGGTTCCCTTTCATTGGATCATAGAATCATAGAATGGCTTGGGTTGGAAGGGACTCCAAGGATCATCAAGCTTCAACCCCCCTGTCACAGGCAGGGTCAGCAACCTCCACAATTAATACTAGACCAGGCTGCCCAGGGCCCCATCCAACCTGGGCTTGAACACCTGCAGGGACGAGGCATCCACAGCCTCTCTTTGCCAATTCTCCAGCACCTGCACAGCACAGAAGTGCTTCCCAGTGTGCATGGAGAACCTTCTGTGTTTTGTGCCCAGTGTCTCTTGTCCAATAACTAGATACTACTAAGCAGAGCCTGGAAAGATGCCCTTGCATCTACCTGCAGGGATTTATGGACATGGGTGGGTGGGATTCTCCTGAATTTCCTCTGCTTCATGTGAAGCATCCCCAGCTTTCTCACCCTCTTTTCCCAGTAGAGTTGGTCCTTTCATCATCTTGGTGGCTCTTTACCAAACTCTTTCCAGTGTGTTCAGGTCTCTCTTGTGCTGGGGGAACAAGAAATAGACCCAGCACTCCAGGTGTGGCCTCACCAGTGCTGAGCAGAGGGATTGGATCATTTCTCTTGACCAAGACACTAATGCTTTGCATCCTCCTCCTTTATGGGAAGGGCGCACTGCTGCCTAATATTCAATTTGGTGTCCACCAGGATCCCCAAGTCCTTTTTGTCTTTCTATCTGGGTAGTCCCCAGCACGTCCTGGTGCCTGGGGTTGTTTCTTCTGAGGAACAAGATATTACCATTCTCCTTGTTGAACTCTGAGAGTTTCCCATCATCTCATTTCTACATGCTAGGTCCCTGGGGACATCAGCACGATCCTCTGGCACATGAGACATTCCCTGTTTTGTGTTCTTTGCAAGCTTGATGAGCTAACATGTACTCTGTGAAAGCAGGCTGCACAGCTGCAACAGCACCTTAGATTTCTGGGATGAAGCAAGTCTACAAACTTTCAAACTCTACAAATGTGGAGCAAAATGAGTTGGGAATCAAATGAATGAGTGTAAAGGAGCTAGAAACAGCCAGGACCAAAAATGTACAGGGAATTATTTTGTAGGGTAAAATGCCTGCCAGCCTGGATCTTAAATTGCAGCTGGGATTTAGACCTTCTGCTATACCAAATTCAGTCAGGAAAGAAGAAAGAGAAAATATTAACTTTCTAATCAGTGCCAAGAAGTGGGCTAAACTCCATGCCTTAGTGGAGCAATCTGTTTTGAGGCTTCTGGTTCTTTCATATCCTTATGGAGTACAGTTAGGCAAAGCAATATACATAAAATAACTCTCTGGCTGCAAATATTATTTTCGAGTCATGTTAGAGCCAATTTCTCCCTCTCTCTCCCTCTTTCTTTTTTAAAATAAAGCAACAAACCATGTAATAATAATGATGAGAAGATTTATCCTAACTTAAATGACTGGTTTTGGGGGATCAAGTTGCAGGACCAAAATCCATAACTCTGAGGGATTTACAGTTCCTTTTGTGGTGATAAAGGCAAAATCATTCACAGCACTTTCCTTAATGCAAAAAGCCTGCATTCTGCTCCTGGGCCAAGTCTCTTGCCACCAAGAGAGTGTGCTTTTGTTGGAAGGGCTGAGCACAAATGGTGGCAATGAGCCTCAAGGACTGGACTTCAAAGTAATCTGTGGTTGCCCCCATCAAGGGAGTGGTAGGAGGAGGCAGAAAACCTCTTCCATTTGTAATACATTTTTCTCCCCCTTCCTTTATTTAAGACCCGCAGGCCTCAGTCTTTCCTCTGTTCCTTTCCTTCAGGGCTGCACAGAAGCTATATTTGCCACTAATCTTTAGCAAATGTGTTCTTGAAAACAAGAAGTATTGTGAACATGCAGCTGGGCTTGGATCTGCATCTAGTCCAGTTACTGGGACCATGAGAAGAGCAGCTCAGATCCTTCATTGCCCTCCACTGTCTTCTGTGCCACCAGGATCAGCACCACACATCTCCTCTATAGGCAGTCCAGCATCTTCCATGTTTGGAGAGCAGCATCACAGATGCGTTCTCATTCTGTGAACATGACACATCAGCCTGCAGCTCTTTCCATCATTTATGCCTACTCTGGAGGGCCCACAGAGCAATGAATGATCCCACAAGCTGCACCCCAAAGCAGCAAGGTGTCATCTAGCAGGACCCTGCATTCAAATAATGCTGACCAGAAGACAGTTGTCTCATGAAAAACAAACCCACAGTCCACTGATTACCTAAGAAAACAGCATGTGCTACATAAAATCAGAGAAAGCCTAAGTTGTACTTTGCAACATCTTTCAATCCACATACATTGAGTTCTGAGTCCAAAGTCCAAAGTGTCCATTTATCTTGGCTACATCTTTGGGATTCTTCAAGGATATCTTGAATGAGTTAATGCATCAGTACTGATAGTGAATTCCAAAAGCTTGGAAATGTCTTTACTCACACAATCCTCCCTCCTTAGTTTGGGTAATCCTTGCCACTCTCTCCAAACCATTCCCAGTTTTTGTCTCTATTTGTGTGGCTCTAAAGTGGTAGAAAGTTTCAGACAGTGGGTTTCTGCTCCCTTCAGATTCTCTTTTCTGAAGGCACAACCAATGCAGTTTCATCCACACTGATATACTGTGCTGTATCAAACCTTTCTCTGGTTACGAGACACAGATAAGATCCCTGCCTACCATCCCTTGCCATCGTTATGGGTGCTCTATGGCTAGTTGGCATGGCCATTTTGGCTTTATTGCCTTAGTGTTGAGGAACTTCTGCCGCAGTTTCAAACAAGTCCATCAGATTCCCTTCTGAAGCCTCAGCTTTTCAGTCCAAAATCCTCAAGGATTAAGAAAAAGTTTGAAAGCTCCCATGTTGCATTGAAACTGTTCATAGAGCTTCAAAATGTGTAACATGTTTTCATTTGTATTGTACCAAGACGACCTTCAAACAAATGGTTTTTGTTTTCCTCTGGCCTGTGATTGTTCTTTCATTTGTTCATTTATTATTCACACATCTCTATTAAATACTTTAAAAATATAAAGCATAAAATTATTATCTTCATTATTACTTAAAAGCAGAGTTTTGCTCAGAGTTTTGCTCATGTGTCTACATCTCAACTTACCAAGTACTGCAGCACGTTATTGTGAGATATATGCCATCTTATAAAATTATAATAATATCCCCTAAGTGAAAAATGAGTTCACATAACCTCCTTTGAAATAAACCTTTCAAGGGCTTTCACAGTGGCATTGCAGAGCTGACATTCAATTTTTAATCACATGGACTAATGTCCCTCTAATGACTTGTCCAGACAGTTGATAGGATTGTTACTGCTGCCAGAGTGGCTTATGATGTGCTCAGGGTTGCAGTTACCATTTACAACCAACACTGAACACATCAAGGTAGATGGAACTTAGCTACTGGAGGTTCAAATAAGTTGTAAACTCTCCTGTTTTATCCTCAATTGCAGGATATTTCTGGTCAGTATTCCTACAATCAAGCTGAACTTTGCACTGGAGCAGTTAGGAGTCAGGTATTTTTTCCACCTTGCAAGTCTGTGTTAGTTGCAGGTTCCTATGGGGAGGTGAAAAAAATGTAAGGATCCCAGATGTTTTTCATTCCTGGGAAATGAAAGAGAATCCAGAGTGTTCAATGATAAAGCATGTAGCAAGGTAACTACTTCCAGAAGAAAAAGGATCATCCTGAGTAGTCGCAGCAGGACTTTTAATGATCTCCTTGGCTGACATCTTGCACTGGTAGTTTGGTTGGTATGCTGAGCAGCTTGCAGTATGAACTCAGTCTTAGGAAGACCTGGTCCCATTGCTGGTGCAGTCTTAAGGCTACGTTCAGTAACATCTTTGAGAAAAGGAAAGTGGTGGGGTCACTTTCCCTGGAGGTGTTCAAGAACTGTGGAAATGTGGCACTGAGGGACATGGTCAGTGGGCATGGTGAGATGGGTTGGGGTTGAATTCACTGGTCATTTCCAACCTTAATGATTCTGTGATTCTATGATTCTACTACAAGTGGTCCAGGCAATGTAAGAGACCTCCTTTCAGCTGGGCCTCCTGGGTCATTTGATGCATGTTGGGAGGATGCTTCCCAAAATAACGATGATTGAATATCTGTCTGAAAAATATCCATCAAAGCCTATGTAAGTAGCAAAGGAAAAGGAAGAAGCATAGTTAAAAAGATTTCCTCCTTGCAGATAAATATTTATGTGTCTCTTTAGACAGAGCACCAGACACTTTGAAGTGGGATTTTTGCAAGCATCTCCTATCAGATAATGGAGACCTATTTATGGTCATATCAACATTAGATCCTCTCTCCTGTCTGTGGCCCATGGCTCTGTCTCCCTGTTCAAATATCCTGGCATGGTCTGGAGAGATGAAGTGTGTCCTTGACCTCAGGCATTGGAAGAGGACAATTTCACTTTGAGTATCAAGGCATTCAGTTAGCAGAGAAAAACAGTGTTGTATCTTTGAGATGATCAAACCTGACCTCAGGAGGCTTCAAAACAAACTGATTCTTCAGGAGGTTTTGATACCCCCACCTACTGTTCCCCCTTTCATGAATGCATTCCCAGTCCAACTCTAAGGATTCTATGATTCTGTGAGAGCACATAGAATAGAGCTATTAGCTGTACTGAAAGACACAATACACTGCAAACTTTGGATGAGATCAAGCTGGTTCTGCCAGGAGTCCCTACTTGCTTCCCAGAGATCTTGTGTGCTGAACCTGGAGAGGGATCAATCCCTCAAAACAGCCAACTTCACTTATGGGCATAGGAGAGGACAGCTGTGTGACAGTGGGAAGGGTGATGCCTCATCTGCATCCAGAGAAGCACCTTCAAACTTTGAATGCTCTTCTGCTGAAGCACGAAGCCTTTGAAGTGATCACATCTCCTTCCTTGCTAAGTAATGTTTTTACAGCAAACAGCTAAAATTCCAGTAGAGACCTTAAATGAATGCTGTCTTTTGAGACTGTAGGTTTTTCTGGTAGAGGTGGTCCCTGATTTCCATACAAAAGGGATTCAAATATACAGTAGCCCTTCCTGACATGCAGTCATTGGGGGAATATACATGTCACACTGGTGAGAGAATTGCTTCTGTCCCTCAGAGAACAGACCTGTCTCTTGAGCTCCAAGCAAGCATGGCTGTCTGCGTGTTTCCCCTACGCACTCTGGAGGAAGGAGAGAGACATCCAGAACTAAACAAACTGAAAACCTGACTGCTTCTCAGGAGACAAATAACACTGTTTTTCTCCCCAGTCCATGAAACACGTCTTTTTAAATTTCCTGTAATTTAATTAAGAGAGGAATTCACATTCATTAGAAGTTTATCTGCTCAGTAGCCCTTTATGTGGTCCAGTCAAAGAGAGTGAATGAAGGCTCTGTGAAGCTATCCAAAATAGCCTTTATTTCAGCCCCATCACCATATATTCTTAAACAACTGAAGTTGCATCTTTAATCAAGGCATCCCCTGCTTTCCTCGCACAGCCCCCAAAAACAGCTGAATTTCTTTGCTAATGGAGAGCAGGGGAGAACAGGATGAGGGAGGGAGAGAAGGTATCTGGAGGGCTGATCCATAGAGCAATAGCTGAAAAACCCTCAGCACTGTGGACAATAGGAGTCGTGTCTTGGGGTAAAGCCTGGGAGATTCTTTGATTGACACCACATGCCAGCCAGATATCAGCAGAGCCACTGAACGCCTCTTCTTCTGAAGCAAAATGAGCATTAGTTTCTCACCACAGGCTGGCCTGATTTTTAGACTTATTTTTAAAAAGCATCCTGCAAAATAGTACTGAAAAAGACTGAGGATGGATTTTACCCTGAGGAGAGCAGCTGTGACATTCTCCTCAGCCTACCTTTGGCATCACACATGCCATGGATGCATCCTGGACCATTCAACACACCAGGAAGGGCAGGTGTGTATTTCTATATATGCAGTGACATACGGTGCATAGGTACACCAATTTCCCTTGCTGATCAAATTATTTTGATTATTTTTGTCACTTTCACAGAATGACTGAAGATAAAATTGCTGTTTACATACATAGTACTCAAAGAAGAGCAGTTGATATTTCTTGTTGTGAAGCTCATCCTCAATTTTGTCTGCTATTCATGTGGAAATTCCCCTCAGAGTTCATATCAGCAGAGACTGAGCCAGTGCACCATGAGAGGGAATGGACCTTGTCCCGTGGATGACTTTGAGAGCCACAAATCCATGATCCAAAGCACTGCCAAATGGTGCTAGGAGACAAGGTGGGCCAGATCAATGCATCTGGAATACTACAGTGGTATTTTTCATCCAAAGATGAGGGATATGGAATCTGGGGTAAAGGTTTTAGCTTTAATCCTTTCTTGATGCTAGGTATGACTGTAAGCTAAAGTGATAGAGAAAAATGAGGCTTTAATTTCTAGGTGGTATCACCCAGCTTGGTCCAAAGGGAAGCAGGACAGCTCTGACATGCAGCATTAACTCCTCCATGCAGTGCGAGGAGGCACCAGCAGCTATCCTGCACCACTTTGACACTGTAGAACCTCTCATCCAGGTGACCTCCCCCTGGAGCAGAGGCACCAATTCACACATATTTGTCCACTTTCATCCTTGTGGATCTTCTCACTTAATTTAATTTTTGGGGAATCAAAAGAGCTGTGTGTGCCTCCTGCCCCAGCCTTTCTCAAGGCTGGCCCCAAAGCACTCGACTCTTTTCACAACATGATGTAATTCAAGGCCTGCACACTATTTTAGCACAAACCAAGGTGCTTACAGGGCTTTCCAGAAATAGCATTAGTGTGGAACAGTACCTGCTCTTCACAGCCAGCAAGGGCCCAGCCCTCCTCTTTGGGCTGGGTAAACTTTCTCCTTAGCCTGTGGTTACACTCAGCAGGGTGACTCTCTTAAAAACGACCTCACATAAAGGTGAATTCAAAGGTATTTTACCTGGCCTGGCTCAGGTTTCAAATAGAGGTGTCCCCAGCTGAAATTGTGCTCCTTCAGGGATGAAGAAGATGTTGTATGAGCCAATTTTTGAATTTCTTATATAGATCCCCCAGAGCTATGCAGACACACAGAGCATATGCATGCATTATGCCTATCCGCAAGATTTCAGCACATCTCTCTGCTCACATCCCCCAGATTTTAGATATTTATTGCTCTGCCCTTGGGTACAAGTGCTGAGCAGTGCCCATGGCTAGAGCTCTTGTACCTTGCCAACTATTTATGAGATCTATTGTATTATCAGAGATTTATGTCTAAGCTGGTTTGAGAAGAGAGCACATCTCTTCTGGGCACATCTCTTTAAAAATCCATAGAATTTTTTAGAAATCATCTTGAGGAAATGCTGAGGGAAGCAAGAAAGAATCAGGCAGTTAACTAAAGTCATCAGAAAGGTGTAAAATGAAAGAATGAGCCACTATGGGCTTGCTTCCCACTCCAGCATACCAAGAAATGGTTTCTGCTCCAATAGGCACATGGGAATGAAAACTGGAGTTCCCTTCTCTGCTTCTTCCCTTCTGCATCCCTGTCAGCTCCATTCATGCCTTCAGGTCTGATATCCTTCAAGCAAGCTGCTCCTTGGATCTTTCTCCCAACCAAGAGGCCCCTGCAGAAGTGACACCAAAGAATGGTCCCTCAGGAGGCAAGGAGATGTGAAGACAAGCCTGGAGCTGAGTGCATGTTACAGAACTTCCCCCATGCTGCCTTTCTGATCTTTTGTACATCAAAGGAGTATTGGTTTGTAAAGCCCTAGAGCATCTGTGTTGCTTTCTTATCTCCTGCCATACTGAGCTGAGTTCTGGGCCATGAGAAAGATCTCTTTCTTGTGACTCTGCCAGTCTCCTATTTCTCCCCTCTTCCATCTGTTGTCTGATTGGGCTCTCACTAACTCCAGTAAAAACAAAAAAGCCCTCATCAAACAGACACCCAGTGGTGAGAAAGGAGTGATTACTCCTTGAATGAGAAGAGAAAGACTGGAGGTCTCCTCTTAAGTGGAGCTTGTGTAGATATTCCATACAAGTGGCACAGAATAGCAAGAAGAGAAGAAACTTTCAGCTAATAATGTCCCAGTATCACATTTCTTGGTGTGGCTCTGCACAAACTAGGGACTTTTAGGAGTGCACAAACAGGGACTCTTGCTGCAGCAGGAGTCTCTGTTGCATGTCCAGGAGGCTCATAGGTGTCCCTGCAGGTAGTTGTGGAAAGTGGCACCCCTCAGAAATATAACAGAATGGGCTCTTATAATAGAATGGTGTGAATTGTAAGGGACCTCAAAGATCATCAATTTCCAGCTCCCCTGCTGCAGGCAGTGTTGCCAACTGCTGGATCAAGCACTAGATCAGGTTGCACAAGGCCTCATCCAGCCTGGCCTTGAAAAGAGGCATCCACAACCTAAATATTGAACTTAAATATTGCATACTATATTCTTGAGCCATCCAGGCTTTGGGCATCTCCAGGGATGGGGCATCCACAACTCTGAGCAGCAGTGCAAGGGCCTCACCACCCTCTGAATACAGAATTTTCACCAGAGCAGATCAGCTGGAACTTGAGAGGATTAAGAGATTACAGTGGAATAAGGAGAAAAAGGCATGGATATTCCCAATGCCATCTCACTCTGTGAATTTTCTTTAGCTCTACTCCTTGAGCAAACTCAATACATGATCAGTATGACCAGAACAGGCCACCCCCATCACCAGCTTCCCTATATTATCCCTGATCCACAAGGCTTAAGAATCACAGAATCACAGAATCACAGAATGGCCAGGGTTGGAAGGGACCTCAAGGATCATGAATCTCCAAGCCCTCTGCCACATGCAGGGCCACCAACCTCCACATTTAATGCTAAAACAGGCTGCCCAGGGCCCCATCCAACCTGGCCTTGAACACCTCCAAAGATGGGGCATCCACAACCTCTCTGGGCAGCCTGTTCCAGTACCTCACCACTCTCTGGGTAAAGAATTTCCCCCTGATGTCTGACCTAAATCTCCCCTCCCTCAACTAAAATCCATTTCCCCTCGTCCTACACATATCAACCCTTTCAAAGAGTTGATTCCCCTCCCTTCTGTAGTCTCCCTTTAGGTATTGAAAGGCTGCAATGAGGTCACCCCGCAGCCTTCTTTTCTCCAGGCTGAACAAGCCCCAAGAATACCCCCAACACATTTTCTAGAAGCAGAAATCAGAAATAGACAGAGCATCTCCCCTCATACACAGCCCTACCGATGCCCTTCTCAGTGGTCAGAGGGAGGGATGATATCTGTTAGCCCTTCTGCTAACAGATCTCCAAAGCCTCAGTGTTTCACCTGTGCAAACAACCCCCAGGACTGAGAGGACAAGTTAAATATGGAGCATGCAATTTAGCTCCTGCACATCTGTATTCCAGGCAGCGGTGAATGACAGAATGGTGGATCTCCAAAATAGACTGCTTGGCTAAACAACCCTGCTGCCAACTGATGGCTGTTTGTCTGTTTTCATTTGTACAGCCCTCAAACCTAATAAACACCTCAGACATGAAAAGAAAACACAAGGAACAACGAAGGTAAGAAAAACCAGGCCATTGAGTGCCTTTTTAAATAGATCGGCATGGAGTTGAGTGGCCAGACCTCTTTCCAAGTACATTCCTTTGCTAACATGAATTCACAGAGTGCTCCTGTGTGACTGTCTGGCAGGGACGTGGTGCTGTCACACTGCATCCGTCTCTCTGCAAGGCCAGGTCTGTCTGTGGTCTGTCCAGGAGCTGACAGCATTCACAGAATAATGGCACATTTGATTTTCCCAGACAACATTTATTTATTTTCATTATACGTCTGATTCCTTTATTGCTCTTAACTGCTTCATCATAAACACATTTTTATCTTGTCTAGGAATACGTTTTTTCTTCCATTTCCCTCCCCCTCCTCTCTCCATCACTTTGTCCTTATATTCTTCTTGCCTCTTGCTGAAGGTACCCTCTCTTTCTACAATATCTCAGCTTTAAGCAAGCAGATGCTTTTTCCTCACATCAGCTTGTGTAATCCTTGTTTTGCATCTGACAATTCTTCCATCCTCAAGGTTCTCAGGCAAAAAGACCCACAGAAGAATTTGCAGAAGCATCAACATGGAATTGCAGACAGAAAAGAAAGGAAAAAGTGTTTGTGGGAAGTGGTTTCTTTGCCTTCTCCAAAAGAGTGATAATTGGCACAGGCTGCCCAGGAAGGTGGTGGGGTCAACGTCCTTGGAGGTGTTCCAGAGCCATGGAGATGTGGCACTGAGGAACGTGGTCAGTGGGGATGGTGGGATGGGTTGGGTTGGACTTGATGATCTTAGTGGTCTTGTCCAATCTTAATGATTCTATGACTTATATATAAATGGCACGTTGTCTGATACTTAATACTGATAATTAATGGTTTTGCTCTCTACCACCATGGAAATTCATTTAATCCACCTGACATGCATGCGGCCTATCAACAGACAAGAAGCTGCCCAAATTCTTGTAGAAAGTATTGAACAGAAACCACTGAAATGAAATTAAGAAACGAATGACTGAGTAGAATCATAGAATCATAGAATCACAAGGTTGGAAACGACCTGCAAGATCATCCAGTCCAACCACCCTCCCATTCCCGGTACCACAAGCTACTAAACCATCTCTCGTAGCTCCTCATCCAGGTGCCTCTTGAACACTGCCAGGGACGGCGACTCCACCACCACCCTGGGCAGCCATTGCAGTGCCTGACCACCCTCTGAGAGAAAAAGTTATGCAAGGTCCTCATGACAATGTCTTTTCCTCTGTACTCATGGTGCCTACTGTGTTATTTTCTGACTACTTAAATTTCAAAATCCAAAAGCACTTCTTTCATTCTAGTGCCTCTTTCAAATTCTCTCACTTTCATAGAGGCTTTATTGTCTGGATTTTCCAGGATGAACCAGAGTGGAAGAATCAGACAGTGCTTCCTCTTTTTGTGGCTTCTACCAAAGGGAAAATTAGGATTTGTGAGTCCTAATTCTCTCCCTTGGTTTTAGAGGCAACCAGAATTCACACCAGAGTGAAGTATGTGAGAAAATATTCACCCCTTCTGAACAACCCCTTCTGAACAGCACATGAAAGATCTTTGATGAGCACTAGATTAGAGGTGTAGCCTTAGGTCTTGGCAGGAGGTGATCATAACAGCATGACCAGCATCGTGGAGCAAGATCAAAGCCTCTAGCTCAATGTTTTGCCTTCAGCAGTGCCTACAGTCAGATGGCAAGGGAGGGGGGGAAGAAGAGAGAAAAGAGGAAGAATTTAAAAAAGTAAAACTCAACACCACAAGCACACAGTCTGAGCCTTCCTAGTTTTACCTTCCCATCTTTCAGATCACGTCTGAAGGGCTCACTGTATATTCACACTTCCTTCTCCAGGCAGGAGTCATAGAATCACAGAATTATGGAATGGTTTGGGTTGGAAGGGGCCTTTAAGATCATCCAGTTCCAAGCCCCTGTTATAGGCAGGGACACCTTCCTCTAGACCAGGTTGCTCAAAGGAACTTGTAGAGTGTTTCTAATACAGACAATTATCACAGAAGGAAACCATAATGGAAATTTAAATGTCAAATTCATTCAAGAGGAGTTCCAGTAGGTAGGTGGCTGTGATCAGAAGCAGAATATGGTGAAGACACAAGACTTGCTCTGGTATTTTTTCTGTTTGAAAATCACTGGGGAATGCAAAGACACGAAAGACATCAGGATCTTGGAACACATTTGAAGATGCCTTCTTAGCTCTACTGAATGGCATTGCCAGTACTCTCAATTCTGAACAGGGTGAAATAGTCAAATATTTCCTCACTTTCCTTTCCTAACAGTCTGATTAATTTTTTTTCCCGACTAATTGAGAAATAGAACTTTCTTTGTGGGTATTTGTGCTTTTGCGTGTCCTCAGGTATTTGACCTGTTAATCAATCAGACAAAAATCCCATTTTCCATCAGTGCCACAAGTGAGCAATGCAAAGACATTTTTTAACCAGATGCAAGTAACTGAGTGATTGGATCCTGTGTCCTTTAACCTCATTGTCATTTGAGCTAACCAGCTTCAGTTAATATAGTTTTTCCATTTTCCTCTTTTGTCAAAAATAGCTAATGGATATGACCCAGAGGGATCATTTCATGTAATAATTAAGCCTCCACCTTCCATAAATAAGTTAGAGGATGGTGCCCTGAATTACCCAAACTGGAGTACACTCCTAGAAACTGCATTGTCTCCCCACAGAGCTCAGGGGCAGGGGGAATGTTGTGGGTCAGGGGCCACAGTTGAGAGAAACAAGGAGGAAAGATTAGAGACAAGCATGTCATCTGCTCCGGCTGCAACATAAATGAGTGCTGCATAATTGAAAAAGAGAAAGGCTCCCAACCCCAAATCTCTGTGCTGTTCCTAACTGAGCCATGCCTCTATTCTGGAGAGCAGCTAAACCCCATCTTTTATCTAAGTGTGGGAATAATGTCAGATGCTTTCAGCAAATGCCTTAGACAAATTTCTTCTCTTCACTGTGCTTTCATTCTGTTGGTTTGTTTGGCCAGTCAGAGAGGGGTTTATAGACAGAGACACTGAGCGTTTTGCAGTCAGCCCAAATCCCACGCTGCTGAAATGCAAGTTGTTTCACCCATAGGAACATCTCTGCCCTGTGGGGACTGCCTGAGGACAGAAGATCTCATCTTAGATATGTATGCTGGAAATCAAAGAGAAGCGGGGTGCAGTGTAGAATCATAGAATGGCCTGGGTTGAAAAGGGCCTGCTGCATCGACAACCTCATCCCTGCAGGCATTCAAGGCCAGGCTGGATGTGGCTCTGGGCATCCTGGTCTGCTGGTTGGTGATCCTGCACACAGAAGGGGGTTGAAATTAGATGATCATTGCGGTCCTTTTCAACCCAGGCCATTCTGTGATTCTATGAATTTGAAATGAAATAATGAAACGAAACGAAACGAAATGAAAACAAAAGGAAACAAAATAAAATAAAATAAAATAAAGTAAAATAAAATAAAATAAATGGTGGGAAAGAGCCCCTCGAGCAGCAATAGCAGCAACCAGGAAAGTAAAATCTTCAGAGATTACGGCTAGGCTGAAGGGATTTCATTTTACAGCATATATTTTTAGTTGGGAATGTCCCTGCAAAAATCTCTCTCCATCCCAGAGAGCACAAGCCAGAGCTCTGGAAACATGTCTGATGATCTTTTTCAGCAAAGTCAGATGTAGCTATGTCTGGTAACAGCTTTCAGTTTGGGCAACTAAAAAAGAACTGTAAGGACTGTCCAGGAATAAAGGCAATACGGTATTGCCATCAATGGGGAAGTCAGCATCTGGAAAAACTCTATGGCTGAGCAGGTGTGAGTGCTGCCTGGGCTGTCTGTGTTTCGAACACTGTGGTTTTAAGCTAGGCTATCTGGGAGATGGCCTCCAGAAACCACTTTAAAATAAAACAAACAGAAGCAGCTCCTCTTTCCATTAATATTAATTGCCCAGACGTTACCCAATTTGAAGCGGAAGCCAGGGCCAATTAAGGAGAGCCTCATCTTGAGAAGGCTAATGGAAGACTGGAGCACAACCTTTCTGTACTCTGGAGCTGGGAGACATCAAACCAGCCTGACTGGGGCAGTGGCGTAGAAGGATGAAAAGGGTTTTTGCACTGGAAAGTTTTCTGCTTGGAAGCTCCTTTGTCCAAATATTTTGCTTCCAAATCATAACTAAGCTGCTTATTGCCAGAATCATGTACGCTGTTGTGAGCCAATCACAAATGACTTAAGTGGGGAAATGAGACAGAAACACAGGGTGGAGAACTTGGGAGCTTTGGAGCTGGTACCCAGCACTGACACAGTTCCTCTGGGTGGTCTTGGGAATGCCTTCTATGAAGTGATGCAGGAGGAAAACATCCTTCTGTAGTTTTCCCTGAGTTCACACCATAATCTTTCCACAGTCCATAATCTTTCTGTGCACAGACCATCTCCTCCCCCGTGTATAAATTTACAGAATGAGGCACAAGGGCCACTTGAGGTCATTCTTATATGGCTAACAATATTCATTATCTTCCAGGCATGAGCCAAATCTGGAAGCAATACAGCCTTGATTTGGAAATTTCTGGAAAAAAAAAAAAAAAAGAACCTAACATTTTCACCTGATCTTATCTAGACTCCCTGGAGACCACTCCAATAGCAATTAAACATGCAATTGGAAAATGGACTTGAGGCCAACAGATGGGAATGTACTTCCTGATTGGAGAGAACTGAATAATGAAATTAAATGTCCTAGAACACCCTTGGTCACTCTTTCTTGTTATAATTTATTTATTTAATGGAAATTAAAAACTGCACTTGCATATTTAGAGAGTTTCAAGTCAAAGTCATGCTGGGGGTATCTTTTGGTACCAAGCAAGAATATTAATTTTTGGCTGTACAAAAAGGAAATAAAAGAGAATAGATGGAAGAAATTGAGCAAGAGAGAAAGAGAGAAGCAGAGAAAGAAAAAAGAGACAGAGAGAGAGAAAGTGAGAGAGAAAGCGAGAATGTGAGAAAGAAAGAGTGAAAGAAAGAGAGGCAGGCAAAAAGAAGGAAGGAAGGAAGGAAGGAAGGAAGGAAGGAAGGAAGGAAGGAA
>NW_024962334.1:47448094-47503713 GCF_019238085.1 Lagopus leucura | reverse complement strand
GAAGGAAGGAAGGAAGGAAGGAAGGAAGGAAGGAAGGAAGGAAGGAAGGAAGGAAGGAAGGAAGGAAGGAAGGAAGGAAGGAAGGAAGGAAGGAAGGAAGGAAGGAAGGAAGGAAGGAAGGAAGGAAAAGAAAGAATCTTTGGAAATATGACTTTTCAAAAGAATAAATGACAAGGATGATTGGAGACTCAAGCCTTTCTCTTTTCTTTTCCCTGCTCATTTGCTAATTTTGCCTTTGTGGTCCATATAGCAGGAAGCTCGGCATTCAAAGGCAGATAGGGCTTCTGCTGCATCTTTGGTGCAGAAATCAAAACCCTACAGATTGTAGAGAGGAAATCCTGGAGTAAAATATCAAGAGAGTTAGTGTGCTTGATCCAAAGGGATGCTTGAGAGAAAACAAGAATGCAGAATGACAATAAACATATATCAACACAGTTTAGTTCAATAGGATCGAAGAGTGATTCTAGTAGCTATACTTTGATTGTTTAAAGTGCCAGATTGCATGAGCAAACTTTGGTATGAATTTGGCCCATTTCCCTGATAGAGAGATCATGTAATCATTATGATTGGAAAAGATCACTAAAATCATTTAGTCCTACCATCAAACCATCACCACCATGCCCACTAAGCCACACCTACACATTTCTTGGTGGATTTCCACTGAGCACTTTGGATGTGGTCATCCTCTCCTGGAGGCTAAAAGAGGCTGATGTCATGGATGTGGCCAGATGCTGTCAGTTGATCTCGATGTTAGCGGATTGGTCCTGTCATATTTCAATTCTAAATGTAGATCTCAATGACCCTGGGAGAAAATGTAAGCCATACAAATGGCTGTGTAGCCCCATTGGAAGATAACTCAATGGTGGTGAAGCAAGTAAGTGATAACGTAGAAAAGCACAAAGGACAGCTTAATCCAGGCCATTGCACACTGTGAAGAGAGAGAGCAAACAGCAAGTGTTGAGTACTTTTGCAAGGCTGAGCAAGTCCTCCCAGATTATTTCTCCTTCCACGAGTTCTTTATGGTCCTGGACATGTTGTAGGCAGAAGGGTGTTCTCCTGTTCATAGTGTCTCCTGCATCCATCATGGTAGATTAGCAGCCCCAGAATGCAACGTCTCAGGGCTTTATTAGCACAAGTACCAGTGGGAACACCTGCCACTTCCATGTCTGAAGTCTAACTTCTTGCTGTAACTATCTGTTTACGTCTGCATTACACCAAAATAAGAAACTGCTTCCAGAAACACACACATAAGTCTATTTTTATTTGACTTTATTTCAGTCCATTCCATTTTATTCTATTCTAGTTTATTATGAGATGGAAAAGAGTACCTAAAGCCTCCAAGGCCAGGACTGCTCTTTCTGCTATTAACATCTTCCTCTGCTGGCAGAGTATCAGAGTTCACCGAAATGCTGTTCTCCCTCTTTTCAGCAGCCTGCTCTCTTAATAAACTTGACTTTCTGTTGGGCACCGTGGCTGTCTCCACACTGGCTGTTCAGAGGGTGCTGCTGTAGAAGCATTTTGAACTTTCAGCTCCTTCTCTGAACACAGAGCTTGGCCCCAAACCAAAGAATGATGCGGAATCAAAAAGGTTTAAACAAATTGGACTAGTCGCCAGAAAGCAATGCAAGCAAAAGTTGTTTTGCCTCTTATTCTCCTTATGCTTTTTTGGCAGTAAAATCAGGAGCAAGTAACCAAAAGTTAAGTTACACTTGAAGAAGTTGAGCATAAACATCTTAATCTCTTGGGGATGTTTGAGGTTTCACAATCTCCTCAGCAAACTCTAAACTTGTGCTGCTGATCCAATTTTTCTGTCTACCTTTCAACAAATTAGGGATTTCTCCTTGGAGCCCAGGAATGAGAATCTGAGGAAAGCAGTCATAAAGTAATGCCTGGCTCTTGTTTTCAGAAGCCAGGACAAATCAGAGAAGAAATGGAGGTGGTTTCCTGCTATTGGGATTTCTCTGTATTTTGGCTTTGTGGTTGTTGTTGTTCTCTGATTACTTTGATGACTTTCAAGAGCCTTGTATGGAACAGAGAAGCTCCTGGAATTGTCTCCAAGAGGAGATCTCCTTCTTACTGCTCATGACCTCTGCAGTGTCCCAGCCACACAGTACAATACAACGATGGCATCAGCAAGACATCCCTGACAGAGGCCATTCCCAATGCCTGTCATTACCCTATACCTTGTTCATCCTTTCAGAGCTTAGGAGGCCCTCAGGGTTGGAAGATTCTTCATTCAGAGACCTCCAGAGGAGCTGAGCAGAAGGAAATGACCATTATAGCAACCAAGGCCATTGAAACATGTGGTGCGTAGGATTTTCCAGAGAACCTCACAGTATACTCACACCACCTGGTCTGTGGCCACATCTATTACTTGGGCTGCATCTGATCTGCTCTACAAGGCTATCATTCCTAGTTCCTTCCAAGCTGCCCACGAATCCTTCCTCCTCCTCCTCACCAGAAGTGACCACATCTTCATGTGCTCTGGTATAACTGTGCGCTAATTGCTTCCAAATGAACTCCTGACAAAATTGTCTGGGTATAAACCACAGCAAAAATAACAAAAAGTTCTCTTCTGAAGTTTCTAAGTTAGCCTAGATGATTTTGGCATGACTGGGTAAGGGTCTGAACACATGTGTAGCTTTGCTTGGGGCTATGTAATGGCCATGAGCCGGGAAAAATAGCTTTTGTGCTGATCTCAGCTGCAACTTGATTGAAATCTAATACAACAAGGATATCTTGCAGTGGGGTCTACATTCTAAACCCAGAGCTTCCTAACTCCAGTTGCAGTATGACTAAGCAAGGAATAGGTTCATCCACAGTTGAGATGTCACTGCTTCTCCCCATGAAATGCAGAATGACTCTGGACTCTGCCTTAAATGCATCCTCAACACAAGATTACAGGGATCATTTACACTCTTGTTCCATTCGAAGTCCAAACTCTTGCACCAGAAAAGCCACAGGCAGCATTTCAGTGCTCTCTGGTACACCCTTAAAGAATGTCTTGATAAATTAGAGGTAGCACAGCCTAAGTTGCAGGTTCAGATATTGGAAGAAAATCAGAAATGTTTCCCACGTGGGATCAGTCTTTCTTCTTACATGAAATGAATATTCAGTCCAGTTCTCGACAGGAAGAAGCCCATATCGTGAACTCCACCACTACTACTTGAACAGGAATCCAGTCTCTGAAATGATTTAGCCTTCTGTTTATGTGCTTTTCATCTTTAAAATATATACAGTCTTGGATTTTGATTGATAGGCAGCTGACTGAAAGCTTCCTCCCTTGGCCAGAACGTCCTGGATCTCATTGTTTATACTCTTGGGTGACAAACCAAAGCAATGAAGTCAGACAGCGTTCACTTGAACAGATAATAAAAGATGTCTGTGGTCCTTGAGTTACCAGTTGCCAATGGCCTGGTCCAGATGTCTGTGTTCAAGGAATGAATAAAAAAAAAGGTCAGATCGACTGACCAATTCAGGATCACCATTAATCCATGATAAAAATTAGTAAATGACTATTGTGTTTTCCTATGGCCTGTACACAGCTGAGTCACATAGCCAAAACTCCAGTAAAGACAATGAATCTGTTGCATTTGTGGGTGTCTAATTTCTCCTGTTGTGTCTGACTTAATAAAACTATATTTGGCCTTTTGCTCGTGTCCAGAAACCCCTACTGACAATCTGCACTGCCACCTTGTGTGACTCTGGCTTTTATTCAGACTTGTTTTGAAAATTTCCCTATCCATTTCTGCTTTCATTTCAAACCAGAAATTGCTCATCTGATAACAAAACAACCTGTTTAGATCCAGAAAATTCATATGATTTGTACTCATTGCATTCTCCCAAATGGACAACCCTACACGACCTCTCTTCTGCAGAAGGTCCTCCTACTTGTTTGCATCTCTTCACACCCTTTACATGCACACGCACACAAAAAAAGAAAAAAAAGAAAAAAAACAAAGAAATGGTTTTCTATAGCCAGAGATGGGTGTGCACTGAGCAGTTTTAGAACCACACAGTCCTAATTTGTCATGTGTTTTGTTTTCCCTTCTGCATGAATACAAATCATGGCAATAGAAAAGGAGAAACAATTTTAATTGGCACAGAGATCATTAGTTTTTTTGGCAATCTAGTAATGTTTACACTTCTGTGGCTTCCAGATTTCACTAACATGTTGTAGTGATCTGTGTTTGAATTTGAGAGTGTTCCCTTCTGTTCACATCTCAGTCCCAGGTCCTGCAACTTCTGTGTTTGCTTCTTTGCTGGTCGCTCTTTAAGACAAAGGCAAAGACCAAACTAAAGAATCTTCAAGTCTCAAAACATGAGCTTGCATTTTTTTTCCCTTTGCTATTTTCATTTTATTGGCCTTAAAAGAATCATAGTACTGGCTTTGCAAATAAGAGTGAGAAGGAGGCTGGAGGTGGATGGCTTACAAACTGTGTTTGAATGATATTTGAAGAACTCATTGCCATGGCAGGGAGCATGAAATATTGTTGCTTTCTTTGGACATTACTAGGGTTTATGATTGTATGTCTGTTACTTTCTCTGTTATTTCTATCACCAGAGCATGGATCATCTACACATAAAATCACTCCTGTTCTGGAAGAAGATAAATATTTCCTATTTACCCCCTTGGACAGACAGGAGGTACAATACTTCTTCAAAAATACACTTTGAGGATCAAAGCTATGTCAGCCATCCTTTCTCTTAAGCTGTTTTAACCACTGTGTAAAATTTCATTCTATTTCTTTGTATTATCCCCTCCTTTGCCCAGGTCATTCCTTGGTGATACAGATGTCCTTCATTGTCTGGATGGTGCTCATGGAAGCAGGTGAAGACTGCCTTAATTTGTTTTTCCAGTACATCTACTCTCAGGTATATAAACATGCTACTTGGCATCTAAGTTTGTCTCTGCTATTGAAATTCAGAGCAAAACAGAGCATTATCACTCTTGGAAAGAGCTCAACTTAGTCAAAGTGATCTTGGATGGTCTAGGATTGGTCAAGAGAGTCACACTTCAGAAGTGCTTATTTCTTTAACTACAAAAACTTAAAATCTGAGTGACATGGAGAGAGGTGAAGAGAACCTTATTCTTTGTAACAAACCTAAGCCCTGACTGGAAAGATTTCTTGTCCAATCTCCCAAGACAGATCCATGTTTGCTCCAGTTTTGCTTTAATTTTGATTCTCTTTTTGTCATCAAAAGGTACGCAAAGAAGAAAAAATCAAAGTGTGTTGTGTGTCCTGAGCAGCAGAGTGATGGTGGCAAAGAACTTGTTTCACAGCTCCTACGTAGCCCACAGAATGCCTCCAATTGCTGCTGACTGTCTTTTGCACACCCTGTTATTTCCATCATCTGCAGTCAGACAAGTTTGAAAGGATCCATGCTTCCTCGGAGTCTCAGAAGTCTCTCTACCTTGCAGTTCTTACCATGGGATCATAGTAAGATCTACCCTTACTCATACATTTGATTTTAAATTTATAGATCCTGATTCCAAGCTATGGAGGCCAGACTGTAATTTTGTCCTGTTTATACACAAGTGAATGGAAACTAGTATGGAACAGTGTATAATTGTTCTCAAGCTAACTGAAACCTGGCTTGAAGTAATTTAGTTTAATGCAATAAAGCCTCAACTTGAAGAACAGGAGCTTAATAAGAATCTGATTAAGGTGATCCTTTCAAATGTGATTACAGGCAGAGCTGTACTTCTTTGGATCTATCAGGAGCATGTGGCTATGGTATCACTCCCAGCTGTTTCCTATCCTTCTGTCAGCTGCAAGGTACTGCCACACTGCTGTCTGACATTGAGGAATCCAACTCTACTGCCTAGCACATACCCAGCCCAGTTTAAAGTAAAGTTGAATGGGAGGCATAAATGAGTTTGCATTGACATGGTTTAGAGGTGTTTGCATGGAGGGCTTAGCTGATGAAGCAGTAATAAGTAGGAGACATATCATCTGAGGTGAGCAAAACTGTTTTAAAATTGATCATGAATGGGATTCTCCTAGGAATCTCCATCTTATTTAGTTATTTTAAACCTCATCATAGTGAAGATCTACCCATCCAGCCAGAGGTGCAATTCATCTCTTAACACAAGTGCTTAGGCACAGGTCTGCTCTCATTTTGGAAGTGTTTTTCTTCCCTGGCTGGGAAATGTTTGAGGGTAGATCATATACTGTGAGCCTTATTTCAACTATATTTAAATCTGACATCTCCATCTAAGTTGGAAAATTCAGGCTCAGTCATACACAGTAGAGAAAGGGGCATTTTTGCATCGTAGTTGAATCTCTTAACATTGCTCAGTTTAGGACAAGAGGAAAAGAAATCCAGACTCCAGAAACTACAGCATAGCCAGGTATGACTAGATCAGATATAATCCTCTTCATTTTGTGATGTGGATTCTCCTGTTCACTGAAAGAGACATTCCTCACCAGGTTTGGAGGAGGCATGTGGAGACTGACAGTAACTGTGAGACTGGAGAGACATTAACAAGGTGATACTGCATGGAGCTGGTGGTATGTAATTCTTCACAGCAGTATTCCATTTTCACTACATAACTATGAGCCATCCTTTGTTTTGCAATATAACTTCAAGCCATGGGGAGTAGCCAGGTCTTTGCAATGCAAAGTGCTGGACAAATAGAGGACAAAAACCAGCCACTGGTCCTAAGAGTTTGTCATTCCAGTGAACGCAAGACAAGGGTTTATTTTGGCCCATGGCTCTATTGTGAGGATCCAGATGTAGTAACTGACACTCAATTCAAATGAAAACAAAAAGGAGAAGAGTAGAGTTGGAAGAATGGATGAAAGAAATTGAGAGCTTGGATCAGGGATTAAAAAAAAACAGAATTACCAAGGCCTGGTGCAGCAGTGAAATGAAAGCCATGTGTCTGAAAACAAGTCCTGCAGCCATACAGAACACACAGTCACAAGAAAAATAAGGAACAAACCAAACCTCCCTTTCTGGAAGAGGAAATGCCTGGATGTGAGTGCACACAGCCAGCCACTGCTAAGGACATGGCTTACGGTGCACCGTGTTGTCACCAAAGGATCTATCTCGAATGCCCTGTTTTTCCCTAGGAAACCCTGCATATCAACCACCTTTCAATATCTGAAGAGGAGCTATAAGAAGGGGACAGAACCTTTTGCAGGGTCTGTTGTGACAGAGCAAGGGGAAATGCAATGTAGGGGTTATGACCTAGAACCACGTGAGCTACAAAGTCTGGACCTGGAAGTCTGGAGGCCAGTGATGCCATGCTGTAGCTCTTGGATATTGCTGCACATGAAGCATATAACTGAGTGTTGAGTCAGCAAAAGGCATTTCTGTACTTCCAGATGATAAATATACATGCATGACAGACATACCCTGTTCATGTGTGCCATAAGAAAGGCAAACTGTGATGATCCCAACCTCACAGTCATTACAAATCTGAGTTCTCTTTAATATTCAAATACTAAGAAGCTCTTTAACTAAAATACTCTGCTACAAAGAGCTGTGAAAGAAAACTATACATCTCTATATACATACTTAGCAATTATCAAAGAGTACATGAAACTCACCCACTGCTTCTAGGTATCTAGAAAGGACATCAGAGTGAGTGCTCAAGTGATGCCCTCCATGGACACCAGAATCTATGGTCTGTTCCTTAGCTCCAGACTGAAATCTTCACCCCTAAGTGTTCACTGAGGACAAAGCCATACTCTCATGCAATAAACAAAAGAAGCATGATGCATCCGGGTTTATTTAACAACCACAGCAGCAGCAGCAGAAGGAGTCAAATTTCAAGAGGATGCAGTGACTTTATGGAATGAACTCTGTATGACAAATAGATTTTCAGAAACCATAACACGCCCATAGATAGATAGGAAGAAAGACTTCAGATGCACTTTCCCAAGTGATTACTCCTCTGTCTTTTTTCGTATTCAGGCTGGCAACGTTTGGATTTCTTTCAAATTCTAGGATAGATTTTCCAGAAGTTTCTAAAAATCAGTTCTCATCAAACACCTTTCAGTGGCGATTGAAACAAGCCTTAAGGACAGTGAGAAAATAGTAATAATTCTGCATTAACTAGACTGCAGCCACAGTCAATCTGATATAGCATAACACCACTTAATGCTGCTGTACCAATTAATGCCAGCTGCTAAGCAATACATCATTCACATCATTTGCCCAGCACAAGACCCTCAGCTTGAGGCACAGATTTGGGTACGTCAGAATTTTATTGGAATAGATTTTCCACTATTCTCCATCAGCTATGACTAGCAGCCCTGGACCTGACCTTCTCAATCCAGGGAGTTTTATGTTTGTAGCCATTGCCCACAAAACACAGATAAGCTGTCCGTGCTGTGATTTATTTGTGACTGAAAACAAGGCATGGGAGAACGTGCCAGTGAGAGTTCTGTGTTCCCACAGCCTCCTTGCATAAATATTTCTCTTTTGTCAGCAGTAAAAGGTCTGGGATGCTGATGCAGAAGATAAGGATGCAGCTGTGCCAGCTCTGCAGAGTTGAAGCAGATGGGCTGTGTGTTTGTATGTGTGCTCAGTTCTAAAGGAGACACACATATCTGGGGAAGAAGTGGCTTCTGCAAGTGCCAGTTGCACTTTGGAGCACTAATTATTTCCTGCTGGTTTCAGCAAGAAGCTGAACCTCTTACATCTCCAAGGTCCAGTAAACATGCAATATCTTCTTAAAAGCCCCAACCCAGTTCAATGCATAGCTTGAATGCTTTTCTTGGGCTTTTAAGAATGATACATCTGGAGCCACAATTGTATAAGGAAAGAAAAAGCCCCCATTTCCCAATAGAATGCTGATGATGGCAGGGCAGATGATAGAAGATCTCTTCAGCACCATATTTTGGTACTCATTAGCAGGCCTGGGAGAGGTTTAATTCAGGGCTGCCTCACATCAGTTATTCCAGAACTGCTTCTAGTTGCATTTGAAATATATGATGTTGGCCTGTGTGTGAGTGTGAACACCAGCCTGGGGGTTTGGTTCAGTTGGTTCAGTCTTGCAAGTCCACAGAGATGTGAAGCCAAACAGGAATATATTAACATTAGAATGTGCATGCAAGCACACATGGAATCATAGAAACACAGAATGGCTTGGGTTGGAAGGGACCTCCAAGATCATCTAGTTCCAGCCCTCTGCTGTAGGCAGGGTTGCCAGCCAATAAATCAGGCACTAGATCTGCCCAGGGTCCCATCCAAGCTGGCCCTGAACACCTCCAGGGATGGCAGACATATGAGAGTACATGCACATTGATACATGTATGTTATCTATCTGTGTGCAAATTTGTGGCTAGAGTACTTATACCAGATTTGCTCAACTGATGCAGTACTGATGTACCCTGGTCCTTATACTATACCAAAGTCTTATGATATATGAAATACATTCCTTGTCAGCAGGGTGAGAAAATGGCTCAAGTTCTGAATAAAACCCTTTGCGTATACAAGCACACATGTGGATGAACATATGCATATACACACATGTACATACTTCTTTTTTTTTTTCCTGATGCTTTCCTGAAGCTGACAATGGTCAACTCTGCATTGTTTCACTCATGGATAATTAAGTCACTAATATCTTAAAGGACACAAGCTGCTTTGAAATGAATGTCCTATTTCCACTATTCTCAAAGTCAAAACAAACAAACAGAAATCACCAGTTATGATCTTAATGAGCATTTGGCCCACATAAGCTAATCTGATTTAAATTACTGGGATATGCAGCAATACAGTTACTCCAAAGCCAAATATTGTACTGCACCCTGCTTCCATTGTTATCCATTGTCTCTGCTGTTTGATTTGAGGAAGTTCAGATATTGGTACCATGAAGTTCTGCATTTATTCTTCTGCAATATACTGATGTGTTATTGTTACACCTTGCAAAATGTAGGTAATTTTTCACTGGTTCCATTTTTTGTTTCTTACTTTTCATTTCTCAGTATCCTCTAGCAGTTGTTGGGTTCATCAGAAATAGATGCTTTAACCTACTGACACAGCTATTGAAAGAAGGAAAAATAAAAAGAGCTTTTTAAAAGAAAATATGACTCAGAGGAACAAGATAAAGCACCTTTGAAGACCAGTTCTCATGTTCTTGTAGAGATGAGAATCTGTATAAATCTAGAATGCTTCTACAACAGGAAAGTCCCTGGGACTTCTCTCTGCTGGTGCCTTCCTGGGGAACACCTATGCAAGCCACTTCACGTTTCTGATTCCCTTCCCAGTCTTAGTCTGTTTTGAGGGTGTTATCCTAATCTCCGTGCTGCTTTTCCAAAAGATACTATATAATATCTAACAGCTCTGTTCAGCTATTCCTGGTGGCCAGGGAAATCAGTAAAGGTATTTGCATGAACTGTCTGAAAGAATCATACAATAGTTTGAGTTGGAAGAGATTGTTAAAGGCCATCCAGTCCCACTCCCTGCAATGAACAGGGACACCAACAGCTCCATCAGGTGCTCAGAGCCCCATCCAAACTGACCTTCAATGCTTTCAGGTAGGTATCCACCACTTCCAGGGACAGGGCAACCTGTTCCACTGCTTCTTAACCCTTATTGTAAAAAACTTTTTCCTTATATTCAGTCTAAAAAGAGATAAGTAAAGAAAGCAGTGATCCATATGTGCAGTTTCTTCTGCTGTTTCCCCTTTCACAGTGTCTGATGCAACAAGGTCATTCAAAGACCTGAAAACCTGCTGGCCTTCAGCTAATATCTCCATCCTCCATACAGCAGAATGAATCATGGAGATGTCCCTGCTGTCTTATAACTCTATGGGACTTCAGCTGATGTTCACAGTCATAGAAACATCTAGTTTGGAGAAGACCTTCATGACAGAATCATATAGTGTTAGAACCATAGAATGGCTTGGGATGGAAGGGATCTCAAAGATCATCTAGTTCCAAACCTCAAACATGGGCAGGGTTGACAATCCATAAATCAGGCTCCAGATCAGTTTGCCCTGGGCCCCATCCACCTGGCCTTGAACACTTCCAAGAATGGGGCACCCTCAACTTCTGTGGGCAACCCACGCCAGAACATCACCACCTCCTTAGTGAAAAAATCAGTAGAAGAATGTGAAACACAACCATTAAACAAATTGTTTTCTACTCCAAGCACCATTCACACAGTGCTCACTCTGAATCCAAAAATGAGCTGGAGTTAGCACTGCAGACAAGCTAGAAGCTTGGATGCAAGTGCTGAGCATCTAGTCTCCAATCATGGAAAAAGAAATTGAGACAACCTGTGGCTTCCCTGTGTTTTTTCCATTCTTGGCTTTCCCCTCTGCTCATCTAAGCCTTCTTAGGGCTATTCAGTGAAATCATTAATACACAACAGTAGCTCATATCATACTTTGGATGTAGATCCACAGAAGGTCTCTTCCCCTAGCCCAACATTTTTCTTTCATCTTCTATAGAGAATCAAACTTCCCATTCACATTTTGAGCAATCAAGAACGGTCTATGTATTTCTAAAAGAATAACTGCAGCAGTTCACTATCATGGTAATGGCTACAGAAGAAGGTATACAGATAATCCTTAAAGTAACTAAGAATGGTACAAGCAGATCTTCAGATTTGTCCATTGTTTATCAAAAGAAAGTTGTGCTATCAATAAGCTTTTTAGGCAATCTTTCCATTTTTTAGTGCAAAACATAGATTTTTTTTTTTCCCCCAGACATTTAATTTATGAAAAAAGAACAAGTTAGAACAAGCACCAACATATCTGAATGGAGAAAGGTTGACACAATCCTTTCTGGCAACGGAAAATGTGTCTTGGCTTTCTCCGTGTTCAGGTCCCAAAGCTAAACTACAGTTCCCTATATCCAACTGTATTCATTTACATTTTTTGCCATGATGTATTGCATCATCCCGTGGGTGCAGCCCATGGAGGAGAGTAGGGACACCTGAGCTCTGGTGTCCACAAACACATTTGGTTCTTGGTGGATGTATTCATAGCATTTGAAATTTTGACAAACAAAACAAAATGCTATTCCCCTCTCATTTTCCCAAGAAAAAAAGTTCTGTTGCTGTTGTTCTTAACAACTCTCTACAAAAAAAAAAAAAAAAAAAAAAGAATCCTTCTATTTTTTTCCTTAATCTTCTCCAATTAAATAGGAAAATTCCTCATCACAAACAATGCATGAGGACCAGAAGCCCCAGAATGATTAATGAACCACCCTTCCTTTCTTGTAGCTTAAATTTGAAAGGTTTCTCATCTGACACACCAAGCTTTTATTTCCAGATCAGTTAAAACTTGTGGATGCCCTTTGGTGTGCCACATTGAGTTCTGGCACTATAAAATGTTGTGCAAACTGGTGGCAAAATTAGAAGCTGCAGACAGAAAAAAAATAAAAAGTAAAAAAATGATAAGTATAAAGTATCCATCTCTGGCTGAGCCGGGAGAATTAATCCCCTGAATTTCTGCTGTTTACTTAGGAAAAGAACACAAGACGTTTTTTCTTATTTTTTTTTTCCTCTGCCCTCCTCCCCCAGCAAGGAAACCAGAGAACAGCTTTAAAAATACCAAACCTTCAGCATTTTCACTTAATTACAGAGCAGAAGTCGATGAGGGCACAGCATGGCTTCCTTTTTGCACTGCTGGCTGCATTTTTGGGTAGCTGTCGTTCCATTTAATGTTTTAGGCTAGAGGTTGGTTTTGTTTTTTTCTTGTTTGCTTTCTATTTTGGACATGTTGTATGGCAACTCGATCCTTTGGTTTTGGGAACTGTTGGAGCTTTTGTTCAAGTTTTATGGAGACTTCATTGCCTGAATGCTGCAGAAACTCAAGTGACACAGCCTAGCCAGTGGTTGATGCATGCATAGGTACCAGGAAAAAAAGTTAAACACCTAAAATGGGGAGGAGTAGAATCAGTAGAAACAGTTAAAATGGATAGGTTTCCAGCCTCTGGGGAGATTATTTAAAGCTTCTTGTGTACATGGACTCATAGAATCATTACTGTTGGAAAAGATCTCTAAGATCCTCTAGTCCAAATGTCAAGCCAACATCGCCATGCTTACTGAACCATGCACTCACATCAGTATGTTATCATATGTAACTATTATATGTCCATATATATATCTTTGCATGTGTGAGCTTGGGAAAGAACTAAGCAGAAGTAGCTGGTAGATTATGGTCAACAAAGCTCTGGAAACCCGAGGAGCAGCTTAGAGTGACTGAAGTTGGTTGGTGGTGTGGAAATCAGTAGTGGTGATGTAGCCCTGCATATCATTCAAGGCCAGGTTGAATGGAACCTTGAGCAACTTGGTGCCTGATTCTGCAGTTCTGTTAGTCTATGATTATTTATGGACTGTGTAGGATCATCAAAGGAGATGCTCGTTGGCCTGAAACTGTGATGGCTGCTCACCTAGAGAGAGCTGACTCTGTTTTCTCCAAATCTGTTGCTCTTTCCTTTTTTTCTATCATTTTAACTCCAAAACAGTCCTTCAGAATGAAAAACACAGGGATGCAGTTTCTGGAATCAACCAAAATCACTTACAAAACCCACCTAAAAGCTTTTCTTTCTCTTTGCCTTGTAAATTTGTAGATCACCAAGGGTTACTTACAGTGGTATCTTCCTTCCAGCAGGCTGATCCCTGAAATCCAAAAGTTGATTTGTTTCCTTAGGAAAAAAACCACAATAGGTGTTCAGGCTGCTGACAGGATCCTTGGAATAAAATCCTCTATTAGACACTTAGCAGTTGTGCAAGAGCTTTAGGATTTTGTTTGTTTTGCTCCTAAATAATAAGAGGATGAATAGAAAGAAAAAAATAATCCAAATATTTTCAACCCCTTCTGATGTTTTTGTTAAACACTGGGATCTTTAAATATCTTAATAGCGCATCTGCATCTTTAATTCTTGGCGTCATGAAGGAACTACCTAGCCAAGTGGAAATGTAAATAAAGGCCATTTTCAGCTAACAAAATGACATTCTGCATTACCCACCAATCCCAGATAGCTAGACCTGGTTATTACAAATCTCTTTGATTGCTTCAGCCAGACCACAGAGTTCCGTGCAAGCCAAGAGCCATCCCCTTTACTGCAGTTACGAGCTCTTAAAGATGATTTTAGCTGGCAGTTTATTTCATGTAGTCATTGAGCATTCTGTTGACAGAGCATAGCAAAGCCCCAAAAGCTGGTCTTTGGGATGAAAGGACCCAAGGGTAGTTATGAGAACTGTCATTTCCCAATTGTTTTCTTTTTCAATCTTATCGCACCAACTCTGTGCATAGATCTACAATTGTTTGAATGGAGTCTAGCAACAGTATAAGAAGGAGAAAGAGGAAAGAGGAGGGAAAGGGGAAAAGACCTGCAGAATTTTTTCCTTTCTATAAGACTCATTGCTTCCAACAATGATCACTGAAGTAATAAACAGCCCAGGCATGTCTCCCATGTGTTCCCAGACCTGAAAAAACAGTGACAATATGGACATTAATATTTGTATTATGACAACTAATAATGTTTTAGCTCACAGAAGACCCATTTTACCAGGCAGCAGACAAGCTACAAGGACTGTATTCTGGCCAATACATTCAGCTTGGCTACTGTGGCATTTATGGGCAATGGATTGTTCAGACAGTGGGACAATTTCACATGATGTCACCCACAGTGAAGCCACAGGCTGTAGCAACTACCCACTAACAGCAGTGAGTGGGCACATCCAGGGGATGCTGTTGTGATGACTACACCAGGTGGAACTCATCACTCTGTGAAGATCATCTACTTCTTTTGACTACATCAGGAAAGCCAGTACCTGACACTGGGCTTTTAATGTTTACGTGGATAAAGTTAGGTAGGATTAATCCCTCAATTTCTAATCAGGACTGCCAGACCCTGATTTCCCCACTATCACTGGAGAGAAATGGATGTGACCCTTGTGGCAGGTAGACTGATACAGGTCTCAGGAAAGAAAACACAAACCCACATGGTCATAGAGTCTGCAATCTAAACAGTCATAAAATAGCAAAAGCAGGAAGAAAAAAAAAGAGATGACACATTTTACTTAAAGTTTGTGTGAAGACTGAAACAGGAACTCAGATGTGAGAAAATCAAATGTTATAAACATGGCCAGTTTCCAGTAACTCCCCTAGAAAAATGTAAAAAATATATACATCCTTCCAAATGCATGTCCCAGGTAGGAAAAAATGACCCTTCTGTTGATGTCCAGGGATGTCCTTGAAATGACAAAGACCATTCAGCTAAGTGGTCTTTGTTGTTTCCTCCTATCCTATCCTAGGCACCTCTACTGTAGTGATTGTCACGGCTGTGAATGAGGTCAGGATTTTCCAACAAGTCATCCACACCCAGGTAAAGAATATTCCTTGGTGGATAAGTTATTCTTAATGCTTCACATTCCAGTTGGGATCCAAAATTTAAGCATCCCAAATTTTAAGCATCTGAGTATTTCCATTGAGTTTAGACTACAGCTCCCTGTCCATTGCTGTATAAGAAACAATTCATCTCAAGGCAGTTGTTTAAGGTCAAATATGGAGACAAATGTGCTCCATAATGTATCTGCTACACTTCCTTTACCTCAAAGAAGCTTGAATGACGACCTGCGGATAGAGAAAGTCCTTTTGCTGGACCAACTAGAACAATTGTAATCTATCCGCAATGCCCTACTGTCACTTCAATGGCTTGTTACCCTCCTAGAAAAAAAATAATTAATGTCTCAAGACGTTTCTCATCTGGTTGTCTCCATGTGTGCAACTTCATTGCTGGGAGGAACCAAAAGAAAAAAAGAGCTATTCTCACTAGCTGTCCAGTCTCCCTGTGCCAAGGCGAAGCTCTCAATACAAGTTCATGTGACCTTTTGAAAGAGTAAAAAACTGTGAGTTCAACAGTGGTCAAGATGAAAGTGCCATGACCTAACTGTCTAACACGTACTAAGCTTGTGTCAATGAGACAGAAGATCTGAGAGTATCTGATGTAGTAAACTGCGTGTACCTGGAAACCTCAAAGTGTGACAAATTGACATCTGGGCTGGAAGTGGAAGAACTGAGGCATGGTTAAGAGGGGATGCAGACTAGACAGAGGATAGAAGTGTGCTTGCTGGTGGGCTGTCGTAAGATATGATTCATGTAAAAGAACAGCTTTTTAAGGATAACAAAAATCTATCCACTGGAAGAAATAAATCATGACTGATTGATTATGTAGGAGATTTTCTTACTAAATGCTGTTTTTCACCAAGAAAGAAATCTGAGTGTCGAATCACAAATTGAGCTGTATGGCTGAACAAAAATGAGTTGAGAACCCTTTCAAAATGGGATTAAAAGCATCCTCTGCAGCAGTCAGTAAATAAACAACCACGTCATGCACAACCAGAGGTAGTGATGCTGCACCCAGCAGAGATCATCACCCTGTTCTGCATGGGGTGCCAGTAATGAGCAGGGGCAGCACCAGCATTTATAGGAAAGAGCTAACATTTTTGCAAAATGTGGAGTGAAATAGACTAATGTCTCCTGATGGTGCAGAATCTCAATGTCTGAATTAAAGGAGACAAAGCCCTGATTTCAATTCTGCCTCCCTAAGACTGGGAGGAAAACGCATATGAGAGAAGACAGATGGGATGAAAGTTATCATGGTGCCAAAAGGAAGGCACACCTTTTCTGTGAAGCCTACAAGGGATGTTGTTCCTTTCATACTCAAATCTACACTCAAGAGGGTAAGAAGAGAGGTTCCAGAAAAACAAACAAGCAAACAGCAAACAAATAAAAACATTGGTATTATTTTACTGCTTCTGATCGTGTGCAAGCTTGGTCTACCATAACTGATGACAGTGCTGCTGTCAATTTTCATGGACGTTTACTAACTTAGCATTAGAGGAAACATTCCCCTGTGATGATGGATGCATCCACTTTAAGATTCAGCATAGCACATGGTGGTTTGCCTAGCAAACAGAAGTAGATCTCCACATGAGCTAGAGCCTTCTGTGTAGATAAGACTGAGGTTTAGCCAACACAGCAGAAAAGCAGGGATAAAGAATATCTGAATGTCACACCTCCAGCCTCTTGAATGGCTCTTTAGATACACAGATTCCAGTGTTGCAACCCTGACACAAGCCTCACATTTTCTAGCACACACACATAAAACCACACTCCCAAAAGATGCTAGGGTTGTACCTATGTTGTAATAATTGCAGGCGTAGAGCAGGGAGTTAAAATGTAAGCATGGGGTTTTCTCTGTTTGCTTTTGTTTGTTTTGCAGCATGACAAACTGCTGCCCTTGGTAATTAAATGTAATAAAAGCAGGTATTTGCGTGGTGAGATTTTGAAAATTTAAACACTCAAATTCTCAACTCCTAAGACCAATATCACAACGTCCCATATAAACTTCAAGTTCTTATAATTATTACAATTATGTTGTACTTTGAACTGTGCAATAGTCCAAATGAGGGGAACAAGGGGAAAGAGAAATAAGAATGCCACTGCCCATCTCTAATGATCAGCTAGATCCCAGGAAGCTACCAGCAGCATAGTTGTCCTCTATTTAGACACTTCTTACGTGAATACCACACAGCACTTTCACAGAAAATGAATGTCAGAATGGTTAAGGTTGGAAAAGGCCTCTAAGATCCCCAAGTCCAACTCCAACCCACCCCACCATGCCCACTGACCACATCCCTTAGTGCCACATCTCCATGGTTCTTGAACACCTTCATGGACAGTGACTCCAGCACTCCTCCCTGGGCAAATTTCCATGCAAGGCTGGTATCAGAATACTAGAAGAGACTGCAAGACCTTGATGCTATCTACCTCTATAGCACACAAATAGGCTCATCAATATAATGGGATCTGCATGAGGAGCCCATTCAACAACAGGAGTTTCTACATGAAGCTCATTCCACAAGGGGAGCAGAACTGATCCCTTTACTGAGAATCCAGCCCAAATTAGATGTCTGAGTCCACAAAATATGACTAATAATACATAGAGGTCACTAAAGCAGTCAGTATTTTATTTGTTCTTGTAACAGATAACAGAATTCTGGTAGTATGGACAGAAAATCAACAGTTCCAGCCTGACCAACCTACAGAAAGTTATGCCACTTTGCCTCTTACTCCAGACCATACCAATACACAACATGGATATTTAATTTATCCTTTTAAAATCTGAGCCCTGGTAATATTTTCTTCAACTCTAGTACAGCTACCACTGGAATATTTCTGCCAACATGGGGCAGGACACTCAGTTCTAGTTTCAGCACTGTTTGCTTTGTGAGGTTCTGAGTGACTGGCCCCATTGTTCAATATTGAGGCAGATACTCTGAGTCATTTCTCCTTGTAGAAAATCTGTTTCCTATAAAGAACTGTCAACTCCATGAGTCATTTACCTTTGTCACCAGTTGGAACCAGAGAAATGATGGAGGCCTGGGCACTGAAAGCAGAAGCTTCCCCTGGGAAATACTTAGTGAGTTTGATCTTCAGCACAGCCAAAAGCAAAAGAAGTTCCAGAAAGGGCACATACAAGTCCTAGGCTAATGGACCAGATGTGGGGAAGGAGCTTCTCCTGGCCAAGAAATAGAAATGCCTCAGAGACAACCCTAAAACAGTAACCAGGCATAGGGTGGAACCCCATTCCCCATAGGATTTAGCCGGTGGATCCCACCTTAAATTACTCCGTGGAGTTCGTATGCACATGAGCAAACATCTTAAATGTCATGAATCATGTCACACATTCAATGTGAAACTCTGAACAAGGTCTTCTCTTATTACTTCTGTAGATCATCCAGAACATTTTGTACTTACAAGGCAGCGTCAGAGTTTTTCTTTCACTCCACAACCATAAGTGTCCAGCTCTGCTTTGACTTACTGGAGCCAGTGCCTAAACTTGTGGAGTGGATGAAGACAATGGCATTGCACAGTTGGTTTTGACCACAGCTGGTCATCTGGCCTTCCTTGCATCTTTACCCTGACTTTGCAAAGACACGAAATCCCCCTTTGATGTGGTCTCATATGCTGATCATACACACAGTTCCCCAGACCACTTTGCACTGGGTGCTGTCCTACAGAGGATCTCATCTCTCAGGATTGGCTCATTGAAAAGATGCTTTTTAGTGCCAAACCAACAATAACTGATCACAGCCTTGTTCACACACTGTTCCACCTGCTTTAGCCAAGATTTGATGAAGTGGAGAGTTGCCTGTTTTCCCCTCTTAGTTCTTTAATCCTCACCTATTTAATTGGTTGTGAATAGTTTCAGAGCCTGTGAAGACCATTCTGGGTTGTTTGGACATTATTCTTCCTTCTTCCTTACAAAGACATGTCTATAGGTCAAAGTCTAGCCCATTTGTGGCAGAAAAACAGAGTCCAAAGCTCTAGGTCTAAGCTCTGAGCTTAGGAAGAAATGCTCATTGATGGCCCACACGTAGAAATGCATGTATTCACAACCTGTCTCTGGATGGGATTCCCTTTGTGGCTTCGAAGAACCCCTGTCTGAGAGAAAATAATAAATGAAGAAACAGACTTGACAACTTCTATCTACAGAAAGACTGTGGTAAGATCTTCAATGTTAGTAATGGTGGCGAGTCTGGTGGAGAAAGATTTATGAAAGCTTCAGCTAAGACAAAATTGGAATTGCTTGGAGGAATCCACTCCCTGCCCTGGAGCTTTGAATGGTGGCAACTCTTGTGTAGCATCCTTCATGATCCAGTGACAAAAGCAACCAGTTCTGACATGCTGAAGACCAGCCATTCTGACTTCACGTGTGCATATACTGACTTTATTTTCTTTGTGTACTGTGGGTTTTTTTTGGCCAACTAGGGTTTTTGAGTTGTGATGACATCTTTTTAGGCATTTTCTGTGTATCCTTGAAAGGTTAAAAATCTCTTCTAGCTAAGAGATTATTCTTTTCAATAAAAGTAGAAAAGGGGAAATTTAGGTTAGGTGTTAGGAAGAAATTCTTTAATAAGAGGGTGGTGAGGCCCTGACATTACTGCCCAGAGAAGTGTTGGTTCCCCATCCCTGGAGGTGCTCAAAGCCAGGCTGAATGGGGCCCTGGGAAGCCTGATCTTATGGGGAGCCAGCCCATGGCAGAGGGCTGGAGCTCTATGATCTTTAAGGTGCCTTCCAACCTAATCTATTCTGTGATTCTATGATTTTATGATAGAATGGAAGCAAAGAGAAAGGAAGGGATACAGTGACAAACTAACTCCAAGATCCAGGATTTGAAGACATCTAAGATTAATCAGTTTGGTCTCAGTGAATTGCCATCATCCACTAACTGTTAATTCAGCCTTGAAATTATGGTCATTAAAAGCACTGATGGGTATCACCACCTTCTTCCCAAAATAAGTTTAACTGGATTTCCTTGTGGCGTGCTTAACACTCTGTAAGAAGATCAGCTCCTGCAGAAAACATTAAAGAGCCACTAAGGAGCAAGAGATTTCTGTGAACTTTTTCATATAAGTAGTTCTCAGGATATGAGCCAGATGCAGTGTTGAGCACTGCAGTTGAGATAACCTTTTGGAAGTGTTGAATATACTATCTCCAGAATGAGATTTTATGTTCCTGATAGGTTTTTTTTAGCTGTTGAATGACACAACACCTCTGCTGCATCAATTGGAGACATGTTTGAAGGAATCATAAGGATTGACATTCACCATTAAAAAGAAATGAAGTGCTTCAATGACTTGACCACTTTCAGGCTCAGATAAAAGCTACTTTATGAATTATATGAGTAATGTAGAATTATACACAACAACATACACCAATGAGTGGATTATATGTGTCTCTGTGTAATTTACTGCCATCTTATTGATGTGGTCAGATTGGAGTATTATTTGTAGGCATACTACAAATCTTTTCTGGCTTTGAGGAAAGGAAACATTTATACTGGCCAGACATTTGGGATAATAAATCAAAAACTCAGCAATCCATTAAAATAGTGTAGATAGAAACATGAAGGCAGATTTCTGGACAAGTTACAGAGCCCTGATCTTACTTCTATTAGACAGAAATTAAGCAACAGAAGGGCAGGGAACTTGAGAGACTGATGATGTTGTTTCAAAGCCTTCTTTGAATGGAGAAAACGGATCTTATCTCTGTGTGGGTGGGTGTGGAGGTTATACTGGTGCCTGCTGAATTCCTGCAAAACAACAGAAAACACTGAAAAACAACAGAGAAAACATCCCTGCGCAGCAGGATTGAAACCCCCCAAGTTTTAGAGTCTCTTTCATCCCCCTTCATGCCCTTCCATTCCATTAGGATCAAGGGGACATGAGAGGAACAGAGTAATGCCCATGATGCCAGGCTACATTTCACATACAGATTTGGTCTGGATCAGGTTTTCACCTGGCTAGAAGAATTCAAGGAACATACAAGAGAGTTTTCAGCTACACCAGCATCAGCATTCACCAGATGTACCATAACCATAGCAAGATGTCAGAAAGTCCTGAGTGAGGTAGTACTGGAATGGGGGAAAGGGAAACTCAGACTCCCACTGGATGAGTTGAGAAAGTCTAACCAGTGCCAAAATGCACAGCCAGGACAAGGCTCTTCAGTGCTACTGTGATGAGATAGGAAAGGCAGACTAACAGCTCTCTACATCAATGCTGTGACTGCGATCTTTGGTCTGAAAACTCAACATTACTTGTGCCTGTGTCTGCATAATCAGGAACCGTTTTGAGAGGATTCATTGGTAAGGCAGTGCTTCCCTGTTTGAATCCTGAACTTAGAAGTGATTCGCAGTGAGCCTGAACCATTATTACATCCTTGGGCCAATGTTTTGAAGTCCTAGGAACTGACAATGGAAATTACATGACTGATTTGTTGGAGATTCTCATAGTCATTAATTTTAGATCATCTGTGTGTGGTGCAGTCCTTACCTCAGTTTAGTATGAGTCAGTTGGAATCAACTACTCTGTTCTGTTACGCCAAAGCCCTTATTTTCTCTCAAAACTCTGGCAATGAAAGTACCAGAGTGCTTTCAGCTTCCTTGGCTCTATGTGGTAACTGAGCTGCAAAGTGGCAGAAATGAAATGTGCTCCAAAGAAGAATGGAGCTATGAAAAACTTGGTAAGTATAATGTAAGGCTCTTCAGCAAACTAGAAGTAGATGGAGCTTTTAAGCTGAACAGAAAAAACAGATACAAAGGTGCCAGAAACAGTGATGCTACTGTTAAAAGAAAACAAAGGCCACATGCAATTGAAGCTCAATGGATAAAAGTTGTTGTTTTTCAATGCTGAGTTAAAAGCTGTAAGAGGATTGCACAAGGCAAATTCTTATGCCAGTTATAAATTGGAGAACAGCACTTGGGAAATAGCATTTACTAATAATCTGTTAAGCTCTTGATCCAATCACGTAGGGTGATTTTCTGAAGAGAAAAAGATTGATGCTATTGAGGGTGAATTTGAGGATGTTTTCTTCTGAGAATAGAGAGTTCTCCAATGTACTATAAAATGCTACTGTATGATTTATGCTTTTTGAAGTATTACCATTACAAAAAATGGAGTCTAGAAGAGATGCTTGATGGCTCTGATGCCCTGATATTCGCAAGAGCAGAAAAAACCACCACAGATACAGTCACCAGTTCTTGTCTTTAAAAAGGAAGGAGGGAAAGAAGGAGGGAAGGAAGGAAGGAAGGGAAGAAGGGAGGAAGGGAAGAAGGGAGAAAGGAAGGGAGAGAGAGGGAGGGAGAGAAAGAGAGAAGGAGGGAAGGAGGAAGGGAAAGAGAGAAGGAGGGAGGAAGGGAGGAAGGGAGAATCTGTCTATCACTGCTTCACTAAGGCTAAGATGTGAAACAAGAACATTAATTATGTCCAATGAGACAAATTTTGTTGGACATACAAGGACTTTTGCTGTGGTAAAAGTAGGAAAGAACCAGAAACCAGAGTTCCAGAGATGCCACAAGATGTGACACAAGTGGAGACACAGGTTTACATTGCATCTCACCACAACTCAGGAATTAACTTGAATGGCGACGACTGCTAGTTTATTTGTTTTATGATAGTGCCATAAGAAGCTGGAATTCCAAATCACATTAATTTGAATCGGCAGGCTAGAAAAAGCAGATGTGAGGAATTGTTCCTTTAACCGACACTGGAATTATCCAGCTGGAAGGGCTTCTTCCATTAGGCAAGGTTCACGCTGTGCAGTGTGAAAGAGGTAAAACTGAGATCAGCCAGGGTGACCTTCGCCAGACATTTTGGCTCTGTTTTGGAATAATTCAGATAAATGCATGTCTGAGAACAAAATTTCTACCTGCAAAATCAGCGTGCTGAATAGAATAAAAGATGAGACGGTAGGCTTAGTAGCAACAAAGACACTGTTAACTCTTGCAAGACCACAAATGAAATGGAAAATGATCCCAATGTGTAAGCAAGAGTGCATACATTAACAACCTGCTTCAGATTTGGAAATACCCGTGTCAAATATTATGACCTTCCTGATCCTAATAGCTTGGTTGGAAGGGATCCTAGCGTAGACTAAATACTTGTTTAAACACTTCAGATAGACCTTGAAAGATTTTTGGATACTTAAATATTCAGATAATTTTTAACAGAGAAGGAAAGTGCAAATAGTTCTTTGTGGACCTTTTTTAAGAAGGGATGGGTCTTACTCAAATTTTAAGTACTGAAGAAGAAAGGGAGAGATTTTCCCCCTGGTACAGCTTGCATTATGTTCTGTTTTGAAACTCCTGTTCTTCAAAACTATTAATCAAAATGTAGGCTCTTTTAGCCGATTCATTTTCTGAAAAAGAGCCAAGTTCTTCTACACAAAAGTAGAAAGCAGACTTAAGAATTCTCAGTGAGGTACACTCAAATAAGGTCTACAGAGTTCATCACTGGGCCAAGACCTAGCAGCTCTGGACCCAGCTGCATTGCAAAGCAAAGTATTTGTAGTGTGTCCAAGCTCGATGAACTTACTCTTTTCTTCCATCAAAAAGAGAGATAGTCCATACATTTTTCCCAGAAAATTTTCCAGAAACTCTTAGGCTGTTTGATGCCTTTTTTCTCCTTCTTCTTTAGGCCCTTGGGTTTCTCCAGCAGTGTAACCTTAGAGCTGTCTTTGTTTCCCACAACCCTTAAACCATATACCTTGGGCAAGATTCTCAGCTGATCTAAAACAGTTTAACACTGTTGACCTCAGAAAGGTCATGCTGATAGATATCAGCTGAACAGAAATCTCTTCTGAAAGGTTCTGCTGATTTACACCCAGAATGGTCTGAATCAATATTTCTCAAATCCCTGCTTTGCTTTTGTGATAGATCTTTCAGCTGCTACTAAAGTTCAGCATCCTCTGGGAGAATCTCTTAGTAAAACCTGGCCAGCAGTGTTGAGTCAGACAGAAAGTCAAGACTAATCTCGAAAACAAGTACTTTCAGTGGAATTAATCTGGGAGCATTTTCTATAGAGGAGTCCAAAACTCCTCCTCATTCTCGAAACTGTTTTCCAGGTCTTTTTTTCCCATCCAAATATTTTGAAATATCTACAGACAACATTCCTTAGAAAACCCCTGAATAAACAAACAATCAGCTAGCTCAGTAATCTCTTCACATTCCCTTTCTTAATTGGAATACAGGCACAAAGTCTGTTAATTTTACCTTTCTTAAAAGAAGTCCTCAAAACATCAAGATTTTTATTAATATAACCAAGAACCCTTTCCTCTCTTGTACAAGAGATCTGCATTAATCTTAGAGATTTTGGAGACAGAAATGGGGAGAAAGTGTTGACTGAGGGAGCGAAGGTGAGGAAGAAGGGCAAAGCAGTTTTGCATCCCATCAAGCTTTGGTATTAGTGCTGCTATATTTGAAGTGGGAAATTATTTCTGAGGATGACAGCATCTGCTGCTGTGACATCCTTCCCTTGTCTGGGGTTTTTCTTGCCCACTCCAACTTCACAAGAATCCCCTATAAAAATGCCATTCTCTGCTAGTGACAATGGCAAATACAAGAAGTAATATACCAGGCACTCTGATCAGCCATTTGGATCAGTCTTGCGGTATATATTTCAGCCACTGTCACTTCACAGTAAATAACCAGTTTGATTTAAAGTCTGTCAGAAGCAAAAATACATTTAAAAAAAAAAAGGGAAAAAGAAAACTACCCAAATGAAGCTATCTCGTACCCAAAGGAGCTGCAGAGGACACACAAGAAATAAAAAAAATAAAGTAAAAAAGGATGCAGTCATGTCAAGCAGGAGTCAGTGGCATGGCTTAAGTCTAAAATCTAAAATCCGATACAGACCAGTCAAGTTTCTTCTCACTTAACTCCAGTCTTTGGCACTGTAGATACATAGAAATATTCTGCACCAAGAATAGCCCCTGTAGAGAATTCTTCATCTGACCAAGAGTCTCCTCAGATTCTGTCTTCCACCTGCCAACTCAGTGTAGATCCCTTTGGTCCCACAGAGATCTCAGATAGCAAAAGATTCTGATGCATCAGAATCTGTATCCCCCTCTAGATGTCTGCGTCAGATGAACTCCTCTCTTGAAGATTCCATTTTCCTCCATAAAAAAGGCAAGTACATGTTCAAATGGAGACAGAATCCTAGACTCATAGAATCCTTAGAGTTGGAAGCAACCTTTAAAGGTCATCTAATCCAACTCCTCTGCAATGAATAGGGACATACATAGCTAGGTCAAGCTGCCCAGGGCCTGGTCCAGCCTCACGTCGACAGTCTCCAGGGATGCAGCATCCACATCTCTGGGCATTCTGCTCCGGGGCCTCACCACCCTCACTGCAAAAGACTTTTTCTTTATATCCAACCCAAATCTACCCTCTTTAAGGTTGAAACCATTTCTTCTTGTTCTATCACAACAGACCTCTGCTAAAGAGTCTGTCCCTTCCTTCCTGTAGCTCTCCTTTAGATACTGACCAGCTGCTAGCATCAATGTGACAAAGAAAAATAATTAGAAATATACTTATTTGTATGCACCTCCAGTTCTAAAACTGGTGCCAGCATGAAGATGCATGAAACGGTATTAAATGTTCTCTCACCAGATACAATGATCTGTAGATCATTAGATACAAAAAACCCACTTTAAGGATTTTGCAGATGATCCAGTGTTTCTCATAGGGCCATGTAAAGTAAGTCCACCTGAAATTCATGAACTGAAAAGACATAATTTCGTATCTCCAGCAGCAACCAGAAACAGATGCCACAGGAAACTGTAGAAAAAAAAAAGATGAGCACATGATGAAAGGCTGCAGCTCAGGAGTTTCCTATTCTGGATGTGATGTCTTCATATTTAACAGCCCTGTTTGATTTTTTTCCTTTCCTGGATTTGACTATCTGTTGAATCCTTTAAAATTTTTAGCATCCATATTGCCTTCAGCAAGAAGTTGCTTAGCTTAGCTGTGCTTCACATGAAAAAATGGTCCTCTTTGGCATTTTCTGAACTCATTACCCAGCAGTTTTATTTGATTTCTCAAGTGTTAGTAGTGCAAAAGGCAGTGAGTAATAGATCCCCAGTCATTTCTCTGTTTAAGATTTTATTAGCTTGCTAGAGCAGGCTCAAGCACAGTGCATTCAACATCCTGCCCAATTTTCCATGACCCAACAGTTTCATAGGCAACTTTTGTGTGTATATTTAATGATATCCTAATAAACTGGTCATACTCAGGTACAAGGAAATATGTAGTTCTCTGAAGGGCACCTTCTAGCAGAGACTGAGGCCATGTTTGCAGAAATGCAATGTGGAAAGTCAGGAAATCACTCTAGGACTGTTTGGGGTCTTAACTGTGAAAACAGAAACAACCACAATTGGAAAAAGCAGAAAAAGTCAATTATGACCAGATCCTCATCCCTTTGAGCTTACCATAAAACACCCCCTGACCCGAACACTGAACAAATGTAGTATGAGGTTCAAGAGTGTGCATGGATTTGATTTAGAGCAGGAATTCTATCCTCATCCACGACAATATCTCAGGTCTTTACCTCACTTTTCCCTGTTCTCCTCACCACAACAGAGGCCGTACTGTCTGGTCCCACTCCAGTGGGTGGAGGTTATTTTTCAGATGATAGATACGTGAAAACGTCTCATCTTGTAGTATGAAATCACTGACACGATAAATAAATTTGGACTCTTAACGTGGCTGGAGGGGAGGAAACGGGATGAAAGGAGAAAACAAGACTCTGTTGTTGTTGTTTTGTTTTGTGGTTGTTGAGGTTTTCGTGCTTGTTTTAAACTACCCGTAAAGATTTTGATGCAAAAGGTTGGAATATGTAGATGATTCAGACAAAGCATTTGTTTAGACTAACATAAAAACACATACTGGATATTTTGTTTCTTAGCCTTAGTCTCTTTTCCCTCTATGACAGTAAGAGCCTAAAACACATCTTATCAACCACGCAAAACAATGTATGGTAAAATGCTCGCCTCTTTTAAACACTCCTTTCAGTGCTTGGCTGCCAAATCAAATGTTTCCAAAAGAGCAGAAATCTCATGAAAGCCCTTCTTATAGGACCAATTTTGGAGGGCAAACTTTGGCTTCAAACCTGTGTCCTGACACAGGAGCTATCACTGCTTTAGTACTTTCTAAATGTCATGAAGAGAATCACAGAATTATAGAATCGTAGAATGGCTTGGATTGGAAGGGAATAGAGTTCATGCCAACTGGGATAAGAAGAATTCCGAGACAATATCCCCTGTTTTGCTCCCTTCTAAAGTTTTAGCAGTTCATCAGTCTTGAGATGCCCAGAACAAACCATGCTGGACTCAATGAATGGCCTGTCCCAGTTTACTAATGCCTGGTTAGATAACTTCTATGTACTTTATAGTCACTAGGAGCATCTTCCTCTATCAAGGAAATACTGTGCATGAGAGGATAGCTGTTCCCCTGGATGCTCTAGAAAAACTCTTTCTGCTTCTGTGAGAGTGCAAACTAAACCTACAGCAGAAGGAAACTGTAAAATAGCTGTAGTTTGTTGACTGGATGAGAACTGCCAAAGATAGCCTTATCTAAAATCTTCAGGCTATGATAATCATCCACACTTGGCAGACTAGGATGAAGGAATGATATTTCTTCCAGACCTCCCACTAAAATATGCAGCAGTCCCATACAAGGCTGTGTTTTTCTACTGGGAACCCTTTGAAGCCATTCGTTTTGCTTGAAAGGAACTCTGACATGGTTACTCCTTGTAAAGGGACAGGGCAAGGAGAGAAAATATCTTCTGCCAGTGACAATGCTTCTTTATATTTTGGCCTCGTGACATCCCCAAGAACTGGTGAAGTCAGTTACTGCTGCAGTTCAGTTACAACTGCTGTGGAAGGGCCTATTCGATGATAATGAATATTATAGCAGTTACACTAGGAAGGTCAGTAACTGCGGTACCTCCAGGAGCAAACGGAAGATTTGCTCCACCTTGTAGGTGTGCAATCAGAATTGACATCTCACCTCCTGGAGCTCATTTACGATAAACTTTGAGTTAAGTCAAACAAGGCTTTGATTTGTGTACTTGCTTTAGAAGCATAAGACAAGATCGTCCCAGGTCCACTGACTGATGTGGTTGCTTTGTCTGAGGTTTCTTTTAATACTGGAGATGCCTCAGGATATTTCACCTATCTTCCACCTGATGCTCTGAAAAGACATAAAGCTCTTTCATACATCCAATACCAGTTCCACATGGAAGTTTACATTCTCTAAGAAGTGTCACATTACAAAAAAAAAGTCTATGCTCTCTGAGGCCATCCACCATAGAGTGACCTCTACATCTGATCTCATTCTATACTTAATGGAAATACAGTGACCATCATTAATTAATAGTGAAAGTCTGTAATTCTACATTAGAATTACAAATATTATGTATTCTTATTCTGGCTGATGTAAATCAGATAAAGTCAAGACTGTCAGTAAAGAATATGTAGTGCTTTGCATGTGGGAATGAAATGGGAATGAAGATAAGAAAGCAATGCTTCCCACTGTCAGTCTTTTTTTAAGTTAGCTTGCACAATCATCAATGTCAAGAAGTGACTATTGCATAGATTTCACACAAGTATAAAGGCTAGGATACAAACAGCTTTTAGTGCCAGTGTTGTTCTCTATTGCACAAAGTACTGACAAACTCTTTGGATCTAGCAGCATTCTCTCAGAATTTCTGTGAGTTTATCATTTGCAAGCGACAGTAGTTGAGATAAAAGGATAAACAGAAATATTAAGGCAGTCCTTTGTAACAAGTAGGAATCCTAAATCTGTACTGAAGTGTCTTTATGAACCCAGTCCAGATCCACTTCAGCACCTGCTTTGTCTCCCTTCAGCGCAGGCAGTTTCTCCCAGACATTGGCCCACATACCTTCCCATCAGTCAGAGCTAGAATGGCAGCTTCAGGGGAAGGATGGAACAAAGGCTGGGTTTTGGACATAAAAACCAGTCTGGGGGATATTGGCTGAATCAGCTTGCAAACTTATCATCAGCTGCTGCCACGACAGCCTTTGTAAAAGTGCCAGAGAACTAACAAACACAAAATTATGACACTTCAATGTCATGGGCAGGATGTGTTCAAATGATTGATTATTCACTACTGACTCCATGCCATTTCCTTGTTCTAGGAGAGAATAGAAGATGCTACTCAATAAGCACACAGCCTTTGCATGTCCAGAAGTATCCAGAAATGCCTGGTTCAGTTGAGTCAACAATATCCCAGAAACTCTGTTTTGGAGAAGGGGAAGCTCAGATTCTTGCACTGGCTGTTTTGATTCCTGGATTTTCGTTAAACCCTCGATTCAAAGACTTAAAGCAGCATCTACTTGAAGAGTAATGACTCAATCCTTCTGTGTTTTTAAGTCCCCAGCAGGGTACTGAGGGTGATTTCACACACTGTTCAATAAATTATCAGTTTTTTCAGAGCCCATGTTTGTGCAGCACCTGACTCAGCAAAACCACCAGGTGCCAATGTAATGCAAATGACTACTCAAAGTAAAGAGTAATAAATGATTTGTTGTCCCTCTTTCCCCTCCAAGAGCTGTTTATTCAATTCTGAATTGTTAAGTAAGAATATTTAGAAGAAACAGAAGACATATATTACAGCAAAAGTCAGCCAGTCACATCAACCAAAAGGATTGATGCCAAAGCTCTATCTGCCAGTCTATCATTATATCTCACTTGATCAATCCAAGCCTCATCAAAGCCTGCCCAAAGACTCCTGCTGACTTTCGTGGGTTTTGGAGAAGTTGCTCTGTAATTTTCCGAAAGCAAACTAAACCAACATGATGAAAGAAATTTGAAAAGAAGAGAAACACAGAGACCAAAACTAGCTGTGGAGCACCTCCTAATCAGGAGGCAACTTTATCCCATAGGAAGACAAGAAAAACATTTGGAGATATATACAAATTCTGAAAGACAGATTAGAGCCTGCAGCTCACTGACTTGTAAATGTGGAAAGCTCTGTGCAATTCTTCCCTTGGTAAACTCAGGGCCCTATGCCTACAGATAGTTATCAGGGTCCATTGAATTCAGCCTAGCTCTCAGCTTCTCTTGTTATCTGGTGACTTTAGTACAGGTTCTCTGCAGTTTACGTCTGCCAGCCTTCTGTATGTTTCTCGTATACCTTGAGAATATGGATATACCTTGATCATATGAGCTTGGAAAACAGGACTCCCATGTGTGGGTAACCACATCCCATCCCATATAGACAGATGCAAACACAAAGAACTGATGGCCTTTCTTGATGACAAAATAAAACCTAAATGGATTAAATGCATCAGCTGCTCTATGTAGTCCTTAATGAAAGCAAAAACATCATTAAAGTTTCTTATAGTGACTTTGTGGCATGTAACATAGACCGATTATTCTGGAACTCATTACCTAGCAACAATGTTTCATTTACACAACAGGAATTTAGTAGTTTCTGAGGGATTGGTGCTCACAGCCTGATAACAGTCCATTTAGGTAATTGGAAGTGTCTTAATCCATCATTTAAACCCCCAGTACTTCTGAAAGGCTTCTTGTGTCCAGCCTGAGAATAATGAGTAAAACTGATTCAGAGGAAGAAAAGCAGGTGAAAAATATATGTTGGCTCTGAGAGTTCATTAGATATCTGAAAAGGTGTGATTTCACACAGACAAATGGCAAAAACAGGAAAAAAGAGGAGGGACTCAGGAAGATAAAAGGAGCTGACAGTCTCTTCTGCGAGGCTGGACAGCCAGCTGTGAATGCATGCCTTATTTTTATGCAGCTAAAGACAACCATGATGAATCCCACTCTACAGTGACTGAATGCACACAAGAAAACATTTTCACATCAAGGATGAGGATCCCTCCTTGTCTTCATCCATTAACAATGAGTAATTTTTTTTCTCCCTTTATTTTTCCCCAGACCAGTTACAATCAACAAAGCAGCTGTACTTCCATCACATTCTTTTCTCTTTAAGAAAGCACTTGAGTTTTGTAGCCAATAGCTCCTTTTCTTTCTGCACAGCAGGCAGCAGGAATGGAGCACAAATCATATTTCACTTATGCAGATGTGCTATCTGAAAATAAAAACCATAGCACAAATGATAGTGGTTTTCAATCACAATGCGTTTGCACATCAGATGAGGAACAGATGAGCGTAGGAACAAGCACAGATATTTCTTTCTAAGACTGAAAGATTATAAAGTGTTCTCCAGAGGTTTTCAAAAGGGTAAATGTGGCACTGGGGGACATGGTTAGTGGGAATGGTGTTGATGGGCTGATTGTTGGACTTGGTGATCTTTGTGGGCTGTGATTTTATAAAAGAGAAGCTAGATAAAGAAGGGGCTGCAGCAATTAAAATCAAGAATGTGTTGTCTGAAAAGGGCAAGGCTCAACAGAAAAAGCACACATAACTAAAGGAGTTACACACATTCTGTCGTTACATTAACTGATGTAGATAGCATCAGTGTCATAAAACGGCCCAGGTACTAATTTTGGATTAGCAAAATCTAGAATGCACACCTGCATGGATACTGCAGACCAAACATGCAAAAACCCCACAGGAGGCTGTTAGTTGGTAGTTAATTGCACCAATTCCAGGTGGCAGCCAGTACAGCACTCCTACTGCAACTACCACTAACACTGAGAGGCAAACCACTCTGCTGTGATACACTGGTTGAGTGAAGGAATCTCCTTTGGCCAGCTCTTCAAGTAAAACTTTGCAAGACTGGAAGGATGTAGAGAAAGAGGAGTCACTAAAATGCTATGGGGTTATAGAATTAGTTTCTAGAATACATTTTTATCTGGGCAAAAAGATATTTGATGTTGCTCTCATACAGCACAGGTAGTGTTTTGTGCTGTTTGTGCTGTATAGCAAGGTGATGCAACCAGGTTCCCTGGAAGTCCTCCCCCCAGCTGAGGACTGAAGTGAATTGTTCAGGAAGCATAAAATTAATCAAACAGTGAGCATATAAATAATCAGAAGGCAATACTGCAGCCCATGTTTTCAAGAGCTCACTCACTCAAAGTGATGTCATATTTGGACTTCTGCAAAAGATGTACAAGGCTAAGAAAGCCAGTGACGTTGTCTGCCTATGACTCAGCCTGTCCCATTGACAGCACAGCTCCAAAGACCTAGAACCAGATAGAGGGAAACACTCGGCAAGAGAATTTACGTAGACATTTACCTGATTCTGTGTCAACGCAGTGCAGAACTTCCAGTTCTTAACCCTTAAAATGAGATAGTTTTCCCTGTAGTATTTCTTAGTGAAGGGAAAATTTCTCTCATTTATTTCCTTCAGCCATACACTGTGGCTTCATTTGGAATTGTGCTTTCTTCATGTCTGCCATGGATTTATGTCTAACATTTAAAACATGAGTAACCAGTTAGTGTTCTCCTTCTAACAGTTGTGATGTTGACTCAACATAGACCACTAGGAGTTGGACTCAATGATCCATATGGGTTCCTCCTGGGATATTCTATGGTTCTATTCATATAAACTGAGAGCATTCCCAACAGTGGGATGTTTCCAGAAGTCACTATTCTTCATGGTTATCCGTTGGACTAGGACCATGAATAAATACACGTGATCTGCTACAAAATCTCAAAAGATGCTCATAAGCTCTTGTGATAGCCTAATTCTTCTTGTGATAGTGTGAACATACCCCTCGTTTCTCTTCAGCTTCGTGTTTTTGGTTACCTCTTTCTCACTGAAACAGTGCCTCACCTTATCAAGCACTCCTCAATCATAACCTCCCAAAGCTAAAACAAAGTCTTTTTTTCTTTCTTCTCCTGACATCACATAAAGAAGAGCATCCAAAAGAGTTCAGGATGACAAGGAAGAAACGAAGATGATCAGAGATTATCAGAACTATAATGCTCTACAATCATTCATTGCATATTAAAGGGCAAACACACACAGAAAATAAATGAATTACTTGATAAATTAATAAATAAAGGCACATATTTCACGGTGCTATCAGAAAATGAAAGATGAAACTTGTTGCAAATGAACATGAAATCATATGAATCATCCCAGGCAGAGAGGTGGCTGGAGCTAAGAAAGCACAACTTTGTCCTGCCAGTGGGGAAGTCCATAGTGTGTAAGAACCACATTCAAGGCAGCTGGTGGAGACAGAGGAATTTTGTCCTTCCTGAGCATCTGGAACAATTCCTTGGAGGCCTTAACCAACTGGTACAAAGTGAACACTCTGATCAGTGGTATTGCTGAGCTGCTTGGATGTATTTATCTCACACTCCGATCCTCTGCAAAGCTTTATTCTTTATCATACACATTTATCATGTGTAGTGAGCCATGGCCACATCCATACAACCACAACCACCAACCAGGACTGAGTTTAAAGCCTCTGAAATTGAAGACAGAGCCGTCTTACTGCTTAACCGGAGGCAAATATCTTCAGAGAAGATAGACCTCAGTACTTAACATTTAAGTGTTTTCTGTGGTATTGCACCCATGCTTACTGCAATCCGGATCAGGCTGAAATGATGCAAGTTTGGAGTACCCAAACTAAACATTTAATGTCTGTCTTCACTCTTTGGGGCAACAACCTAAGAAGAATTGATTCAGTAAAGAGATTCGTACAGAAGTCTGATGATGATGGAGCAGTTGAAGCAAAGATGTGAAATCAAATGGTTTGTTTAAGTAGAACAACTTCACATGTTGTTCTACTTGACATGAGATGGGCAACTTTGTTGAGATCTCCAAAATCTCTTTGGACCACAGCTAAAGGTACAATGATGCAGGGATTTTTTTCTACCAAACGTACTGAGGATGAATAAGCATCAGTGAGTTGATATACCCACAGGGCCAAAATATGTTTTCAAACCCATTAGGAGTACAAACAAGAACAAATGTATGTTGACTTTTTATACTTCTGTCACTCTCATAACCTCTGTTCCTACTATCCACAGGAAGCAAGTACGAATGCAAAAAATGCCTCTTGATTTAAGCTAGATATGTTTATAATTTCAGATTGAAGGACACACTTTGACCTCAGGTTAACTTTAAATGGAGTCTCCCATCATAGTAGCATCTTATTTTTAAATCATTCTGTGCCCAGAAAGGAAGGAAACTCAATGAACTTCTACTACTTTCTCTTTTCCTGATGATACTCAGTGCAAAGACAAACCAATGCAGTATCTATCGTATGAGTTTACTGTATAATCTGCTTACAGAAACTACAATCTGAGGATACTGAGTGCTGCAAGAGAAAAACAGCTCTCCCATAGTATGGATTTATTCTCCAATCCTTGGATGGAGATGTTTGGTGGGTGGAGGAAATATAGAAGTCTGCACAGTTACGAAGAGACTCACTGGTAAGCTTTGTATAACCTGAGTGCCTGCTTGACCTGCTTGAAAACGGGTTGATCTTGGTTTTTAGCAGGAGAATAAATTGGCCAGCGTTCACTCATTAGCAAGATGGATTATGCAAGCAGACTATGATTTCAAATGTCCTCAATGTATCTGCAAAGTCATCCTTTGCTGCAAATCCTTTGTTTCAAAGTGCAAACTTTGTATCTCACAGTGATCCAGGCACCATGCATGTTTGTTCCTCTGTATATCGCAAGTCTGCAAACTGAAGTGAAGAAAATCCAGTTAAGGCAAGTGCTTGAGTTCAGTATCCTTTCTCTGACAGCAAACAGTGAGGTAGGCAGAGAAGAAGCACGCCAAGGCTACAGTTGTGTTTCTAATAGATGCATCCTACCAGTTTGGGGACTTTCTAAGCCATTGGATTTGCACATATATTCTAGAAGCTTCTCTATTCCCTTTTTATCCCATTTCTGAATCTGATTTCCACAGCACTCTGCCACTCAGTTACACATCTGAAATACTGCCAACTGTTTTCCTGTGTTTTCTGGGGAGGTCTGTCCACTCCAAGCCTGCTGGATGCATTTTGCCTTCTGTCTTCGAATCACTCCTACTGAGATCTTACCCCTTGGCCCTTGCCCTTGGAATCTTCTGTTTTTGTAAGCAAAAAGCCATTCATTTCCATTATTCCAAGGTTGCAGCCTCACGAAATCTTGAAGTGCACACTGCTGTCAAAAAGAGTGGCCCTCTCTCCCACTTTTGTGCCATCTGTCTGAGAATGCAGCGAGCCAGACTGGAAAGTTACTTGGGCTGGAAACAAACCAGCTACCTTGGTCCATTGCACTGCATAGCATCACGGTTGAAGATCCAAGAGAGAAGTGTGAGAGTACTTTAAGAAGCAAGGAAGACGTGGGATCATTTTTTGATTCAGCAAAAAGCGCCTTTGCATCACAAGACTGCATCCCAAAACTATCTCCCTGCCTCCAGCAGCTTTTTTCCTTCATGACTTTAATAGTAAGCCTAAGAAGACATGGCCTCCCAAGCTGTTCCCTCCTGGAAGCCACAAAGTCACCAGCTGTTTGCAGCCTGAAGGTCAGCGTTGTCTAAACAGGATAGCTTTAGTTAGCAAATGGAAAACAGCCCTTTACCAAAGAATGACTGTGGGAAGCTGTCACTGCATGTGCAGCCCCAGTAGTCTGGCTTGCTGCTCCATCCCATCACTCGTTTTTATTTCAGCTCTGTGAGCTGGCCCACAGTTTACAGCTGAGATAGCCATTTCAGATTGCAAGCCATGCCTGCCTCAGCTGTCAGTCACGGCTGAAAGCAGGGTGGGATTCACTAGTAAGCCAAAGTTGTGCTTTCTTTCCCTTGTATGAAAGGGCATCTTTCCACCATTTTTATTTCTATTTTAGACAATGGCTTCTCTCTGAGCACCTCAGCAGGAACCATCAGAAGGCACTGCTTCACACAAAGGAAGAATATGGCTAATCACTTTTTCCAGGAACCACAAAAGCCCAGATGCCACCAATAAACAGCTTCTGGGTGGAGATGAGGCACCCAGCTCCCTGCAGAGCTCTGTACTGGCTGGCTGTGTCTGTGGCAGTGAGTTGAATGTGGAAGTACCATGCACAAAGGCCAACTGGCAGTAAATGCTCTGGGTGAGTATTCTTAAGCTCTGTAACTCCTTCAACGTGGAATCTCTGCTCCCAAACTGCCTTTTAGAAACATTGCCCAGCTTATGCATGACTAGGAGAATGGTATGAGCTAAGAACTGTTCCCAGAATACCTTTGTATGTATGCATACGGGCAGCCTATCCTAACTGGAGGGAGACAGCCTACCTACAGGACCAGTGTCATGGTGCTGTGTTTGCCTTCAAGGTCCTTGGGCATTTTACATAGTAGTTAATAGTTTTAATAGTGACTAAGAGCTAGAAATCTCAGTTTTTTTTTCAGATAGTCAATCTGGTTGTAATCAAAGGCAGCAAAGGTTAAGAGAGCTGGAAGCAATCAGATCACAGATCACCAAGTAGTAGACACAGATCTTTTGTTCAGTAATGGAGCAAATTTTATAAAGTTGGTGCCACCCAAACCATTCTGTCATTGTATGTTTCTATGACTGATTCTACGATTCTATGAATTATGATCTGAATGTAGGTATTAAAGTACTGGATAAAGTCTCTCCACAGGTTGGACTGAGTCATGTTTAATGACACAGAAAAAAAAAATGGCTCTTAGGGCAGGCAGTCTGAATATAGCTTTTGCTTTGATCTTAAAATCCAGGAACAGAAAAAGGATGAAAGGAATAGAATTGAAACACCTAAGAAATCCTTCCACCCAATCTTTGCCGTAGAAAGATTTAAAGTCTCCCCTGCCTTGTTAACTGGTTTCTTTCTAAACAGTGAAAAAAAAAAACACATTCATTTCATTAGTGTTATCCCATAGGCCTTAAATCTCACTCTTAAAATATCATAAATCGCCTTTCAGATTTCCCTATCTCCCTTTTCCATCAGGGGAACCTAAAAGTTACGTTTGGATTAAATGATTAAGGAAGGATTAATCTTTCTTAAGTTCAAAAGTCTAAAAGGAAATTTGTCTGCTCTTAAGGGAGTTGAGACAAATTGAGTTAATCTACTAATGAAAATGCCTATTTCCCTTTCATTATGAAAGAAATCAAACTGATGAATTTTAAATATCGGATGCCAAAGGTATCCAAATAAGGACAGATCTCTTGGTATATATGCAGAGTAACTGGCATGATTCACAGCAGTGTCTTGATTGTTCCATGGGATTCCTCCAAATCACCAAAATGCATACAAATGTGGGGAAGTGGGAACTTCACAACCTTTGGTTTGAGCAATTTGATTGTCTTTGAGACATATTTTCACAAGTTTGGTGCAGCAGGGCTGTGCATTCTAACATAATTCTGATAGACAGAACCACATATGATGAGAGAAGCACAAACCCAGACAACAGTGTAATCCTGATAAGAAGCTCGAGGGCTCAAGAGAGTTCATACTGATACAGCAAAGTAAAAACCAGATAAACAAAATATGGCATTTCAAACACACTGAAGATCCGTATTTTACCAACAGAAGCTAATGGTAACCCTCCCATATATGGGCAGTGCCTGCCTTCCTTTCTTGACCACCTCCATTTGGAAGGCAGAAAAATATCCCATGTCCCTCCAAACAGTTCCGTCTTTGTTCTCTTCCTTCCTCAAGGAATAGCCTTGCTTTGAATACACACTGCCCTGGGCTGGTCAGCATTGGTTGGGGGAGCACAGCCCAGGGAAACCAGAGTGGGAGATGTTTTGCAGAGTTGCTCCAATAACATAAGTGAAAGGAATGCCCATGTGATTGCAAAAAGTTTGGCAGAGCAGTGAAATGTTTTCTGTCCTTCATTTGCAGCTATTTTTGATGAGATTTTAGGTATGACTTTTCTGAGTAAATGTAGATATCTAGTTTATACTAATACCTGCATTTGAGCTAATCACAATTCATATACATTTCATAGAATCGTAGGGTGGTTTGGATTTAAGGGACTTTAAAGACATCTAGTGCCAGCCCCACGGCAGGGACATCTTGCACTAGACCAGGTTGCCCTAAGCCCTATCCAGCCTAGCCACTCATAGTCCATAGATAGAAATTGGCATCTCAAGGACACATTAGATACATGTAAGATAGATCAAAGTCCTGTAGAATCCTTCTCATAATTCTCCAAATTCCTATTTTTCCCTGTAGGCTATAAATGAGTTTCAGTCATTAGCGCAGATGAAGGAGGGACGTTCTAGATGTCTGAAGCTGGGTGAATTGAATCCCACCTGTAGTCTCAGGTGGTCCTTTGTAGCCACCCCTTACCATTATTGAAGGAAGAAAGGTCTCAAGCAGTTCACATGATCTATTGTAAACACAACCCTCCAGAAACACCTTTTCCCTGCATTGACTTTTAGGAAACTTTCTGTGACTAGATGAGGGTGATCAACTAGGACAAGTCCTAGCTATGAACCTCCTGCCCTATGTATTTTTCCAGCCCTACCAACCCATGATCAGGAAAGATGAACAAGATACATAAATAGCTGCATGGAAAAACTCCTGGGATGACCATGGGCAGGGGTGGTTGTTTTGCTTAGGGCTGATTAAAGCTATGAATTTATTATCTTTGAGTGAGTCCAAGTGAATGTCCTGTTGTTTCCATACTAAGGGGCATGGTTTGAACCTGAAGTTATGGTGACCCAGTCAAACAGCTGATTAGTCACCCTAGAGCAAAATAATATGCAAACAGAGTGCACAACCAGGAGACAAGGACACAAGAACAAAACAGGGGTGTGCTAACATATCATGCTTAGCCCAGCAAAGTGAATGTTGAGTGGGAATACAGATACCTGAGAGAACTCCTACCAGGAGTTATTCATTTATGCTCAAAGTCATTACTGGCCCACAAAGAGAGGTTAAAGATTGACCCAGCATAGACTTAGGTTGCAAATCAGAAGGCTATTTTGGGTGACTGGAGCAGGATTGTTCCAGTCTAGGTGGTACTGAGTCGCAACGCAACCAACTTCCTACCTCTAAAACAGGATCTAGAAAGAATTTGGCTGACATATGAGAGAGAAGGAGATCCTTTCCATGGCTCTGAATCTCTTTGTGTCCTTGTCTTTGATCTGCCTGATCTACCTTGACTCTGGTGCAGCTGTATACTACATGTACCTGGTATAGCTCATTATATCAGAGCAGGTGAGAGACAAAGATTAAATAAGTGTGTAGGAATCCATTTTGTCCACATCAATAGCTAAGATTCACTACATCCCACTTCAGACAATGGCTTTCAGCTCTGGATTCGTGCACCATGTTCAAGGCTTATTGCCTTCTTTACTGTCAATGGTGGGAAAACAGCTCCTCTAGATGCAGTTTATCTGACCCATCTTAGATGTCTACTCTACGAGGATACAAGAAAAAAAAAAAATAGCGAAAAACAATACCAAAAAGACACAGCAACATCAAAAAAAAACAAAACCAACACGTGTGAAGGGAAAGTCTTATTGAAATAACTGAGCCAAGTGGCAAACTTACTACTGAGAATGTTTTTCTTGAAAGATTCTCTTCTCACTAATATGTTTAAAAAGTCATCCAGAGTATTGAGAAATTGAAGGAAGGGCAATAAACTGTCAGTAGTTTTGTGCATTATGAAACCACTACCCACAAGAAATATGAGATATATTTCATACTTATTCTGAGAACTGACAATTTTGGAACACCGTGAGTGGTTCTCAGTCTTCTAGATGAATTCCTGACTATATTTTCATATAACAAAATACCCATTAAAATAGTATTTATAGTTCAATTAAGAAAAAAGTACCTCTATTAATTTTTAAACTACTTTCTCCCACCCCCGTTCTCTTCCAACAAGATTGCTTGAAAAGCTGCTTTGCTGCAAGGATAGTTAAACTTTAGCTGTAGAAGAGACCTGAAATGCAGTTCATCTGGGAAAAAAAACAATGTACCAACAAATATGTCACGTTCTTTATTAAGGACCCTGGATTTGGCAGTGCTTCTCCAGGTTTTTGCCAAGACAGGATCTTCAAAAGAACTGGTCTCTTTGTTAACTGTGAGTTAAGAAGATGTCTTCCTTCAGTCAGGTTGTAATCATATCTAATGTTATTAACAGCTGCAACAGTAATACTGATTGTACTTACCTGGAAAACCACACCTTATTTCTTTGTCCTGTGTGGGTAAACATGGCATTTATTATACTTTCTTTGCTTTGAGCAAGCTAGAAGTTAGCATCTGATTTAGTCATGACAGTGACTGGAAGTGAACTTTGCATTCATTTCAGCCCAATTAAATGCTTCCAATTACCTTGAAACAGTATTTTCAGGCCTACGTTTAACTAAAAAACAAACAAACAAAACAAAACAAAGCAAAACAAAACCAAAAAGCAACCAGCTGAAGCAGATCTATTTTCTTTTCAGAATTTCTTATTTTTCTTTGAAATCAGAGCAAGTTTTCAACTGCTCTAATTACAGTATCTACTAATTCTGTATTTAGCTGTTGTTTCCTAGTCATTTCAGATGTAATCATCTATCTTGCCTTGTTGCTCATACTGCGGAAATCTTCAGCTCAGGATCAAGACTTTCCTGTTTTCCCTTTTTGAAATGCCTTCTGTTGCAATGTCGACCACAGGTTCATTAGAAGTGACATTACCTCATTTTGGTTCCATTCACGTTCCTTGTTCCTGTAACAGCTTGGCTGCTACAAAAACGCAAGAATACTTTTTTATTCCCATTGGCAGCAAGCTATGTAAGGCAAAACCAATATTTCATGATGTACGTAAGGCTTATTACTGCAGCAGATGGATACTCAAGAAATTGTAACATACTCAATGACTTAGGCTAGAGCACAACTTTCTTGTGTTTCTTCCAAGAGATGTTAGGAAGTGTGCAGGAGCATGAGTACAGTGCCAGCTCCACCATCTCAGAAAGAAAACTTGTACATCACTAGATGGTTTCATTTCCAGCTTCAGCTATGAAGAGCTATGTAGAGTTAATAGTACTTCTCTTCTGGTACACAAGACCACACTATTCTGGGCTAGGGAAAACAGATCACACATTGGCTGAATTGTCATGTTTAGGTTTTGGTTTTTGGTTACAGGGCTCTTTTCACTTGCCTTCAAACATCAAGCTGGATGTTAGGATGTCTTTTCTGAAAGAGCTGTGATGCAGTGGCACAGGCTGCCCAGGAAGGTGGTGGGGTCACCATCCCTGGAGGTGTTCAGGAATGTGGAGATTTGGCACTGAGGGATGTGGTTAGAGGGCATGGTGGGGTGGGTTGGGGTTGGACATGATGATCTTAAAGGTCTTTTCCAGCCTTAGAGATTCTATGATCAATTTCTAAAGTCCAGTCTTATGATGGACTGCCTATGTTTTCATTTTGCTGAGCACTTTATGGCTCGAGATCCAGTGCTCAAGAGATCCAACTGCATTTCAGCAAAAGCTTCTATTTCATTGCTTTTTCAGATGAGCCCAGGATCTGCAGGGGATCCCTTTCTCTCTTTTGCAATCATAGAATCATTCTGCAGGAGCACCAAGCATATTTATCTCACACAAAAAACAATGGGAAAGTAGATGGAGTTTGATATCTCATATGCATGAGCCTGATACAACTCTGCTGACTCAGCAAAACCCTGTCATCCCAATTCAGTAGCTGCACAAGCTTTGCAGCTGGTGTCTCTTTTAAGATATTATTCAGGAGCTTGCATACACTGTGATCAATCTACAGACTCCAATTTTACATTTATGACTATTAAAACAGAACCAGACTAAAATAATATCTTTATAATATGGTAACTGTTGATAAAACTTCCACAGACTGCCAGATTGCACTGGCTGGAAGAGACTCACTGAAGCCAGAGAAATATTTCCAAACAACTCCAGTTCTGCAGATGGTTCTGCTATTGGGCCTCTTTTCAATTTCATTCTTAGGAAAATTAATCCTCTTGAACAAGGTCTCCAGAATGTGCAACATTTAGTTTCAGTCAAAAGCAACAGAGCACATTATTCTGGATTTCTCAGGCTCTGTCTTGATTTTTTTTTTTAGATTTTAATGTATTTTTGTCTTTGTAGTTGCAAAATTATTTAAGAAAGTGCTGCTGTGCTTGCAGTTTGCTTTACATTCAGATGTTCTAACTTGTTCTATCTCATCCTACTCACAATGGGAAAATTACTAGGTGCTCATTGCCTGCTCTGTTTTTCAGGGCTTGTATTGGTAAATCATCTATTTTTAAGATGTTTTTTAACTTAAAGTTTGCTTAGATTTGTGTGTGGCATTAGCCTAAAAGAAAATTTTCCATAAACACAAAAGAACAGATAAATGAATCACTCTATGAACATTTTGGGCAAATAAGGAAAGTGCATTATCAGTAAACTTGAAATGAATAAAAAGCAATCCCTGGTGAACCATTGGGAAGATACTGTACTGTTTTAAAATCTTCAGGTGTAGATGTTGGCATAATGATGATTTGCTGTAATGACACATGGAAAGGAAGAACATAAAAGACCAGAGAAAGGGGTAAATTGTAGGAGGTTGGTGCACAATAATCATGAAGTCACAGAATGGCCAAGGTTGGAAGGAACCTCAAAGATCATGAATCTCCAAACCCCCTGCCACAGACAGGGCCACCAACCTCCCCATTTAATGCCAGACCAGGCTGCCCAGGGCCCCATCCAACCTGGCCTTGAACACCTCCAAGAGCAAAGCATCCACAACCTCTGTGGGTAGCTATTCCAGCACCTCACCACTCTTGTAGTGAAAAACATCCTCCTGACATCCAACCTGAATCTTCCCTTCTTCAACTTAAAATCATTTCCCCTTGTCCAGCTGTTATCTACCCTTTCAAAGAGTTGACTGCCCTCTATTTATAGGCTCCCTTTAGGTACTGAAAGGCTGCAATGAGGTCATCCTGCAGCCTTCTTCTCTCCAGGCTGACTCAGCCTGTCTTGGTAGGGGAGGTGCTCCAGCCCCCTAATCATCTTAGTGGCCTCCTCTGGACCCTCTCCAACAGTTCCCTAATGTAATAATTGTTGCATTATTAATAGGAATTAGGAAAACAAAAAGGTAGTTTCACAGTGTTAGAGTCACTGTAACTGAAGTAGAAATAACTGCTTGCACTTTCACAAGGATGTCAGAAAACTGAGCGGAACAATAATCACAATAAGTTAACTGAATTATCCTTTTCTTTTTGGTAGCCAATCACAAAACTCTGCTCATAGAGAACAGGGCATAAGGATGAGCAGGAGGACACCTAATGGAGTCTGTATGGAGTTTATAAGCTCAGGTTTCACAGAGTGCTCAGATGTGTGAACAGAGAGCAGTTCATCAGAGACATCCAGCAAGCTCAAAGTAGGCCACAGCCATTTTTCTTACACAATCTGCCCCTAGAAAAGTGGGAAATACCTCTGAGGTGAGTGTTGCTTTATGGTCTATTTCTGCAGCTTATATTTAAAATCAGCCTACAAATAATGCAATTGGTGTAACAAAGGAGGAGTATTTTACATACGAAATAACTCAAGCTCTCCAGATGAACTTTACTTACCAGTGACAGAGAAAGTTCCCCTTTCTGTGATTCTGATGAGATAAGCATTTTCTCCTTTAGCTTTCTGAATTTTTGGCATACATTTTAGAGTAGATTTACAATAGCAGAGCTATGTTACAACAATTCCAATGGTTTGGGATTTGTTGGAGTAGGGAAAAGGATGCTAAATGAAAGGATAAAACGTGATAGATAGACAGCCTTCCCAAATGTGCCAAGATACTTTATTGTCACAGTTGATCAGAGAGCATGTGTTGTGAGCCCACAGAGTGCTTGAAATTGTGCAAGGCATATCTGGCAGCAGACACTAACAGATCACAGTTCAGCTTCAATAATTGACCTCTATGTTTGAGGCCACAGGGGCTGAGATCAGTTTCTCCCAAATTTTACATTAAAATATTACAGAATCACAGAATCGTTAAGGTTGGAAAAGACCTTCTAAGATCTTCTAGTCTAAAGACAAAGTGCTTGGCACTTTAAGAAAGATGTTTGAAGCAAGCGTTGGCCCTGTAAAGACTATAAGCAGGGAGGAAAATGTTCCCCATCACCTCTATCACACTCTCCAAACATTTCAAGATAAAGAGTATTTAGGGGGAATGGTTTTATACTGAGACAGGGGAGGTTTAGGTTAGATATTAGGAGGATGTTTTTCAGCCAGAGGGTGGTGAGGCACTGGCACAGGTTGCCCAAGGAGGCTGTGGATGCCCCATCCCTGCAGGCATTCAAGGCCAGGCTGATGTGGCTCTGGGCAGCCTGGGCTGCTGGTTGGTGACCTGCACACAGCAGGGGGTTGGAACTGGATGAGCACTGTGGTCCTTTTTAACCCAGGCCATTCTATGATTCTATGATTCCATGATTCCATGATTCCATGATTCTATGATTCTATGATTTTTAGGTCTCAAGTGCCCCAAAACAGAAATCTTTGCAAATCAGCAATAGAAAAGAACTGTACTTTTAAAGGTTTTCTAAGAGAGATTGCCACCATTCCCCTTAAATGGAGTTCCACTGAAGCCTTGTTTTTTTTTTCACTCTTGTCTCCGCAGAGTAGAAGCAGGAAGGAAAGTGTTTCAGTTCTGCATGATTACTTTCTCCTTAAAGAGAAAAAAATATCCCTGGGGCATTAGCCATTACCATACTCATGGTAGGAGTTTGCTGGCTGTTAACTGCTTCTTGCCTTTGGGACCCTTAGCTAATAACAGATCAGCCATTCATTCATTTCTGATAAGGCAACTGAGCTCTTTCTTTTCCATCCTTCTCAGCAGGGAAAAGGATGCTGTGGTCCATAAACTTCCTAGCATTTCACAAGCACTCTGAGGTTTGAAAACTGCTTGTCACACTATTGTAACAGCTTTGCAGCTATGGCAGGCCAGGCAGCAGTCACAACATTTCAAATTGTGGCCAGACAGAAACATGTCCTTCATCACACAGATCAAGAAACTTCTTGAGCTGCTACGTTGCCTGAAAATGCAACCTACAGATATGGTTCTTTGCCTCAAGGCCAAGACATTACAAATGACAGCAAAGAGCTGAAAAGAGGTCTGGCCAGTACTAGAGGAAAAAGCAGGCTTAAGGAAACCTGAAGATCAATTATGGCAGCGTCCTGCTTGTTCTGCAAGTTTGCTATGCAATTTGCAAGTGAGCTGTGGGATTGATTCTCAGTGAATGTAGACAGGAGACATATCACTAAACACTGCCACGCCGTTTAACTCCAGACATAAGACCTGTGCTTTCTGATGACCCACCTGACATTGCAAGGTCTCCCAGATCCAGGCTGCCACAGACTGACAAGGTGAGTTTCATGCTGATGCTTCTGATGGTAGTAACCATTTAGGTGTTTTCTCTCAGCTCCCCTGAGACAGAGGATGAAAATAATCTTAGTTTTGGTACATGCTACACTAACATGGTAGTTGGAATTAAAGAACCTTGTAGACTCCTTCCAGCTGAACTATTCTATTCTATTCTATTCTATTCTATTCTATTCTATTCTATTCTATTCTATTCTATTCTATTCTATTCTATTCTATTCCATTCCATTCCATTCCATTCCATTCCATTCCATTCCATCCCATCCCATCCCATCCCATCCCATCCCATCTCATCCCATCTCATCTCATCCCATCCCGTTCTGTACTGTTCTGTCTCAGCTTGTGTTCTCTATTTGGCACATGGTAGGATCATAGACACTGACTATACTCGATTTAGTGATTGCCAACCCTGCCTGCAGCAGAAGGTTGGAATTAGGTGATGTTTGATGTCCCTTCCAAACCAAGCCATTCTATGATTCTATGTTATTTCATTTAGATGTTGTACAGAAAAGGACCTCTTTAAGTTAAAAATGACCACCTATTCAAAATTTACTTCAGAGAAGGTGCAGCAGCTCTTGACTTAGAAGAACTCTGTCATTTCCCTCAGCAAATGCAACCTTTAACTGTCTACAAAGGTGGCCAAGGCACAAAGACAGGAGAATTGGTGTATTTCCCTAAAATATTGTTGATTTAACTCCAGATGACAATTTACCTGTAGTGCAAGCCCACACATTTTCAAATGGCCTCACATGTGAAGCTTTGTTGTAATCCAAACCAAGATATGCATATCTTGCCTTTGAACTCAATGAACCAAGGTGTATGAAAAACAGTTCATTTTTTTAATCACCTTCCAGTGTTTGACCTCTGCAGTGTTATCATTAACCCTTGTCATTACACAGAACATACAGGTGATATGGAAGTGGGGTGAAAAGGGACAAGGGTTGCTTCAATAAAATCAAATGCCAACTCCCCTGCTGGATTCATTCCTACATCTCTGCTAACGACATTTTCATTAAGTGAACAAAACAAACCTCACAGGAAAATCATGTTTAAAGATTTATTTTGTATATGGTGTCTACAACTGGCCTCTGCTTTCTTCTCTTTTTATCAGTCTCTGCTGAGTTTTTAAACATTTGGCATTTTTTCTGAGGTTTCCTTGGACTTGTTCACATGGGGAGGCAGATTGAACGCATCTATTAAATACTTTGAGATCTGGAGCACAGTTCTGGTGACTGAAATCTGGTGTCTGGTTCCTCCCTTAAATCTCAACTAGAGAAAATATTGCTGAAAAAAAACATGTTGGAAAGAAAATTCCTTCTGTATCTTATAGCATACATAAAAAAAAACTTCTTACACCATTTCCAAAAGACTGAAAATCACTATTATTTTATTCTTCTTAATACCCTTTCACAAAAACCTGTTGGGTGACTATGGAAATAAATATCCTACAACACAGTTTGCTCACTTGGATTACTAGTTTATGTTTGCTGGGACACTTTTTCTCCTGCAAGATATCAAATACTGCTTCCTAGAAAATAAGGTTAGAAGGGAATCAGAAAACCCCTCTCCTCTCCTCTCCTCTCCTCTCCTCTCCTCTCCTCTCCTCTCCTCTCTTCACCTCCCCTTTCCAATTAGCAAAAAAAAAAAAAAAAAAAACCCAAATTCCCCTCTCCTTCATTCTTAACTACATCGCATTTGCCTTCCAATCATGAAGTGGTTCCTGGGCTTTCTCCATGCCTTCAGACGATTTACACATGAGGAGCTGAAATCAGAGAATAATTCTACTTTTTACAAATTATGTAGACCACACCCTGCATCTCCCACTGCTTTTTCATGTTCTTCTTTGACTTCATGTTCTCAGAGAACATGGCACAGAAGGTTTTATTTCACTGGTAATAAAATGTTCATGATGAGGAGGTTGGGACGTCTAAGCAAGAACACAACATTTATTCTTCAGTGTAACTCAGCTTTGCTATTTACTTTTTGGTTAAACTTTTCCACTGAGCATTATGCAATCATCAGTACTTGTTGGTGCACTGACTTTCTTGGTAAGCTGAACACTTAGACTATCAGCAAAGGTGTAATTCTTGGACTCCCCATTCTGTTGAAGCATAAATTGGACCACTGACAGAAAGATGCTCTCACCCTCCTTCTGCTCACCTGTCTGCTCACTCCTGTCCACCTACACCATATTTTAGCAAGTAATGCCACAAGCATTCCTGTGACCACCATTTGGATGGCTCAAGAAATGTCTTGCATTAAATAACCCCAAGAAAATATGATTAGTTTTATTCTGGATCACCTTTCTCTCCCAATTTAAGGCTGCCTACGTGAATGTGACAATTTGATTGAAAAGTTGGCAGAGAATGGAGTTCTCTTGGAGGGAAGTATGAGTTCATCTCCACTGGCAACAGTGGCAGCTGAAGCTGGCTGCAAAACTATGGGCCCTGGCTGATGGCCCACACACACAATGAAGTTATGGACTTCAAAGAAAACTGACAAGAGTGGACAGGCATTGTAATAGGCTGCTCGGGGATGTGGTCAAGTTGCCATCCCTGGAAGTATTTAAGAGACGTGTAGATGTGGAGAGGTATGGTTTATTCCTGGACCTTGTCATGTGGTGATTGGACTTGATGATTTTATTGGTCATTTCCAACCAAAATGATTGGTTGTATGCTTAATGTACAGAGTCTTCGAGTAAATGGGGATGATGTCCATTAAGGCCTTAATAATCCAGCTGCAACCAGCTGACCACAGCGCTTGGAGGAATGATTTGGCTGTCCAGCAGACCTGATACAATAAATTACATGAAAAAAGACATTGAACTGCAGCAAGAAGTCATTGTAAGTCAAATGAATGGCTTCCTTTCTGTGTGTGGCATACTGCTCAAATCTTTTTAATATTTACTTGCAAATAGGAGCCAAAGAAGCATCAATCCAAGCTTGATAAACTCACACAATGACAGACAACTGAGCGAGGTGAAACAAAACATCTGGAGCTGCTTGCTCTTTGATGTGTGAAAAAAAGAATCCAGATAACTGGCTTAAACTTCACACTCTACTTGGACAGAGTTAAAATTCATTGACAACCTCATTTTAAATCATCAGGCAAGGATGTAAGGGGTTTGGGATCACTTCCCAACTCTATAACAATCTGTTTTCTTAACCCCCATCAAGTCACTTAATTTCTCCATGACAGTGCTCACCATCTGTAAGACATTTTTTTTTCCTGACTCGTTTGCTAAGAAACTGAACTGTTGAAGTAGGAGCCATAAATCTTACCCTAACTTCAGTACTGAGAAAAAAAAGCCCACCACATTGTTCTCAGTGAGGTGTTGTAATTTAGTTTTCATCTTTGTTACAGTTTTCTTTAGACTGAGTGAATTTACTAGCATGAAGGACAGGGTATCAACAGCAAACCCGGACATATCATGAACCTATTTCCCCGCCCCAGTTCTCATTGTTTATGTTAATTTAATTTCAAGAAAGCAAAAAACAAACAAACAAACAAAACAATTCTGATCAGCATTGCTAAGTTTGGATATGGACTTGTGGGCTGTTTCTTCCCATTCTCCACCTTTCTTTTGCCTTCCCATTGCTTTGTTGTTGTTTTTCCGTCCCATAACAATCTCCTTTTCAGGGAATCCTATAGTTAGGTTTTCTCAAGAGTCCAATAAGATTTACTCATAGCTTCCCTTTGGGTGACCTTGTGTTGCTGAAATCAATGTTGCAAAAGTAGACAACCACTAAAAAATATACCAAAGATGCATGTAAGCAAATTTTACTATAGGACTGGGACTTTGGGGGTTTTCTACTTTTCTTTTTATAATATGGTTCTAAATTAGGCTTTGCCCTCCCAGATTCATCAGACCATAACGCGATTGCATGACCACAGGTTACACATCCTACAGAATAAATGAATTTTATTTAAATTTGGGGCAGGCGTAGAGAAGTAATTCCTTTTATAAGCAGAAGAAAATGGAAAAGAAAAGCAGTTCCATGAGCAGCAGATCTTATGGAGTTTTGTCTCCTGCAGCTCCATCCTTCCTGTTTCTTTGGTAAGGATTTCACTCTGCAGCATATTGCATGAGAATGGTTCTTTCCTGGAATTTTTCCTCTTCACACAGCAACATATTTTCACAAAACTTGCCGTAATTTTGTATTTACAGAACTTTTGTCCAGCTGTTAAAGTTATTTAAAATTGAGCAACAGGTTCAAAAGTTACTGAGACAACATCTGAGAGTCCTGACATGCAAGTAGACAAGGACAGGGTCCAAACAGATCTGTAATAGGATTAAGTAAGTGTACTGCTGTAAAATAACTGTAATAGATTTTATTATTCTGATGAGGAAGAACAGAACTAAATATGATTGATACAGATTTTTCTTGAATTTTCCCTTAATACTGCAAAACACCAATATTTATCAGTGCTTCCCTCATTTTTTCTATTCATCAGCAAAGTAACAGCCATAGGAATTGTTCATCAGTGTATGAAGGTCCCCATTATCTTTGAGTTTCACTTCTGATACTTGCAGTTTCCTTGCAGCTTCTCACCAGAGCATAAGTAAAACACAGCTGGAACTACACAGATTCCAATATCAAATGTTGCATTTTGCTGAGATAGAAAAATATAATAAGAACTGCTGGTGTAGAAAATAGCCCTGCCACGATTTCTATCACCTCATTTTAGCTATCTAGAAATTCTGCTCTAAAGCAGTCATCCAGGCTCCCTCTAGAGTCCGTGATGAGAGATCAGCTTCTCCAGAGAGCAGGCTTGGGTAGGTCTCTGTGATGAAGCAATCCCTGGTACAACACCTACACAATTAGTTTAGACAGATTATAACCTTTAAATGATTAAATTTAAATGTATCTATTTCCTTGTACTACAAAAGAAGGCTGTAAAACCCTATAAAACAGGTGTGTCACAAATACAGTGAAGCCTAAGGTCAAGGAGTCAATAATTCAGCCAGTGCATTAACCCAGACTGCTAGACCCCAGGCAAGGGCACAACTATTTTGAATAACCAATAGTCAATCCAAAAGTGACATTCAGTGATGATTCTAGGGCAGTTTCTGAATTCAGCTCAGTGCCCTTTGTCATAAGGTAGTCCATCTCTGGAAAATTAGAAATCATGGAGATTCCTCTGAAGTCATACAGCAGCAGGAGGAGATCATAGAACCATAAAATGGCTTGGGTTGGAAAGGACCCCAAGGATCATCAAAATGAATTTGTTTGTTTAAAGAACATGCTATGAGGACAGCACACATGCCTTAGTCAATCTTGACAGTGCATTTCCTCTAATAGTAATGAGTCACTGAGGTTCTCCTTTCTGGTAGGCAATAGAGAAGCACCATACTGAGTGTTCTGGAACTATAATCCACTGAGACCCCTCAGGACTAGAAACCCTCAGATGAGTCTCGAGAAAGTGAAGGCGTAATTGACCACTATCACACAACAGCCTCAACTTTGAGAAGGGCAGATGATTTCTTTATGTGAGATCACTGAGTAATAAAGCACAAAATAGTCATAAAGCTGGGATGTTCAGCAATAATACTATAGAACAGTGAGGTTTTGTTTGTTTGTTCCTTGATGGTGTTTCTTAATACAAAGTCATTGCTTTTAGAAACCAGGCTAGAAGTTAGAGTGAATTAAACCTGGCTTAGAGCAAAACACAGTTCATAGGAACTGACACGTGGGATTAACTGAACAAACATTGGCTGTCTAAAATATCAGATTTTCCTCTTTGCAGATTGCAAAGAGTACCTGGTCAAAGGTTTTCTCAAAGGATGGCATCTCACCAAGTCACCTTCTGGAAATGCCTGCAGCCTTCCACGAACTCTCAATTTGACTGGACATCTAACTTTCAGACTTATAACCTTAGGTGATATCACTTAATCTTTGTGTTTAAGTAGCACTAGTAGGACCAAAAGGACTACTCACATTGTTACCTTTAAAGCTGGTAATGAACTGTTAATCTTCTTTTCTACCTTCAGGAACACTGTGGCTGTTGTAAGAGAATGACAAGTCTAGAGTCTTTTCACTTGCAGTTGACTCCTAAATATTCCTATACCTTCACTTTTGGATGACTGAACATCTGGCTGAACCTCATCTCTAATTTTAGCTGTCTGTATATGCAAGTTGAATCCCACCTGCAGTAACTGTCCTACAGGAAGTCTCACAGGAAAAAGTTTTCTTAGGTTTGTGTTTAATGTCATTCAAATCCTAAACAAGAGGCTAAATTTCCTGGCTTTATATCCTAGGAAGAGACAGGCATTACTCCATTCTACAAGCAAAGACCTGATAAAATGTTGCCAGACTTAATCAGTAAATTGATGGCAAATCTCTGCTGTCTCCCTACTAACAAAGCCAATACAAAAAAGGCTTATTGACCATTTGATTCAGCTCCATTTATTTCAGGAAAAGTTGTTACAGAACATGTAAGGAAATGTATGCTGCTGCATATTCAAGCAATTGTCAAAGTGTCAGCCCCTATTATACCTGAAGGTTCATTTCCAGTCCCCTCGGATGGGCAGAGACCAACTTTTTCATTGCAGCTGCAAAGTACTTAAGGCCAATTTATACTCAGTGACAAAACTGTTCCCTAGTTCACTTTTCCTTCCCCACCCTTCATCCACTCATCTCACACACAGGCAAAGGTTTATGGTCTGCCCTGAGATGTTCTGCTTGACAGATGCAGTTCCTGTCCCCACCAGTTCAAACGAGACCTTGGGGCTGCCTCCTTGGATGCACTTGTGCATGCCATTGGACTGTACCCTCACGAAAGCAATGAAATGCAGATTTTTAGCAACCAGCACAGATTTTTAGCAGCAAGCACTTGGGCAACTGGCTTAGTGAATTGCTAGACACTGATTCACCTCTTCTGGAAATGGATTAGTTCCAACTAGTTGAATATCTCCAGGCAAAGCTCAGTTAAAAATTGCTGACATCTCACAGAAATGTTGAACCAACTTTCTATTTCAAGACCTCTGTCGATGTAGCATATCACCCACTGTTTTTTTTCAAGGCTATTTGTTGGGAGCAGGGATCTTGATGTTTATCCTTTTCTGAAATCATAAATTCCTTCCTTTATTAGCTCACTAGAAACTCTCTTGGAGTTAATGAGTATAGAATGTCTTCAACTGGAGCCTGAGCAACAGCAGGGGATGGACAGAAAAACGAGATCAATTTCACCTAACTTTAGCCATCTGAAATTAAGTTCTCTACTTTAAAGTAATTCTTTCTACTCCTTCTAGAGACATTAGTTAAAGAAGACAGCACTGACTTTCAACCCCACCCAAGGATAAGCATCTGAGATACCCTAGAAATATATCTTTAGTTCAGGCTGAAGCTGAGAAGGTGAATTTTGCTTTTATTTTGGACAATAATTATATTATTTACAGTACTACAGAAGGTCTCTTACCTCTCAGCTAAAGATTTGCCTCTCTCTGGAAGTTAGGATCAGTAATCAGTTCTTCCTTTTCTCTTTTTAGATATTTTCTCCCCACATTTGTGTCATTAGAATTCCATTCCTTTTTCTCTACTGCCACTGTTTGACATAAAAACTGTTCTGTTTGTCTTCATTATCTCCTTGCCACTGCATGTGTATGACTGCATACAAATGCTCATGAGTAAATAAAGACTAGGCACGTGCATGTGGAATCTATACATGATTCAATTTATCACATTACTTGGAGAACAAGGAAAGAAAGAGAAGAAAGCTCATAGAAGTATGCTCAGCCTTGTTCCATTCTTCAGAACCAATCCCAAACATCTCCACTTGAAGATTTCCACTGAAAAAAGCATTAGATGCAATGAACAGAACAACAAATGCAACCGCCCAGCACATGGGGCAATGACATTACTCTTGCCTAAGGAGACTCTGGTATTTTGACATTTGTTTTCCTCCCTAATTGGAACAAAGTCAAAATACTTAAACGTTCCTGGAGGGAAACATTTCAGTTTGGTAAGGTCAACATTTCAGCTCAACACACGAGATTGACATCAGTGGGAGACGGAGGAAATGCATCCCTTTCATTTAACGTTACCCATGGAATCAAGCTCACACCACATGGAAGATGTTGCTTTAGGTCTCTCCTTCTGCCCTGATCCCTGTGGGCCCAGCACTTTGGAAGTGCTCTTTCTCCAACGATGCGTAGCGTTTTTTGTTTTTCTTTCTTTGTTGCTCCAAATGGCCTGAGCTCAGAGTGGGCTGCCAATACGATACAGTTTTTTTCTGTGACTTCATGCTTATAATAATGGGATACAATACTGACTTCTTCCTTAGCTCTGACCATCTAGACCCTTCTGCTACAAACACCTGCTGTCTCGCTGGAGGATCAGAAGGATTCAGTCTGAATACACATCACTACCATTGCAGTGCCTCAAAGGATCTGCCTGGGATCCTCTCCAGACTGGCAGGAGTCCCCCCTAAATGCAGTTTCCAGTCTTCCAATTCCACATGGATTTGCTGCATGGCACAAAGTATCTCACAAAACAGGAAATGCCTACCTTTTGGATAGTAAATCCCACCCTTACTGTTACTTAGGATAAGAAAACAATGAGCCCCATTCTAGACAAAACTAGATTTAGAGGTGACAGAAAGCAATACTTAAACTGCAACTGCACAAATCTGTTGTGGCCAGCTCCCATATTTACCATGCTTTTACAAAGCCATTTGTCTCTCTATAGACCCAGATGGCCAGGGGCTCCATTTGTCTCACGGCTTCTGGCAGAGCAAGGCACACACATCGTTCTTTCCTCAGCTGCTCTGGAATTAATGAACACTGATTCCTTTCCATTTATTAGGAGATAAGATTTAACTTCTTTGCTCACTAAGTCTTGTTTCCTGAGACACCTGCAGCTTGTTTCAGGTTCTACTTCAGTTCTTCCACCCACTCTGATAAATGAGTTAATTGCATCCTGAAAAAGTGAAAGCAAATGATAGTTCACTGCTTAGATCGCTACATCCATATCAGGCCCCATCTAGGATTCTGTAAACTATACTTTTGGGATTGGGTCAGCCTGTGGCCAGAGCTGGGCATCCAAACTCTTCCATAGATCCTTATAAACACAGCAGAATGTCACCTACAGGACACCCTGACACCACAGAGGTGCTGAAGAAAATTAAGTATACTGAGTAGCTCTCACTTCAGTGAAGAAAAACTGGGAAACATGACTTGCTCAAGTTCTTGCACGATGGAAAGAAGATCATTTCCACTGTTGTAAAGAAACAAAATAAGAAAGAAGTCAATGAAGTGAAAAAGCCCATGGAGACAGGATGAGACTGCTATGGAAATTTCTCCTGATACTTCAGTTGAACTGGATCCTTTTTAATTAAATTTCACTGTAAGATCTAATCTGGCACTCAAAAGTAACAAGTCAATCTGTATGACTGGCCACAGATAAAGTTCCCTGCCTGTGCTCCAGCATCACTGAACTATCACTGAATAGTAGAAAAAGTAAATACAAAAGGGACCTCAAGACATCGTCTGATCTCCCCCCCAGCTTAAATTAAGAACAACTCTACCTCAACTGTCCCTAACACATTTATTTAAGCTCGGGGTTGGACTCGATGATCTCTGGAGGTCCCTTCCAACCCCTACAATTCTGTGAATCTGTGATTCTTTTTCTTCCAAACATCCCAAATGGAGAATATTACGTTATATTACCACATAGGCAGCAGAGGATCAAGTTCTACCCATTGAGAATCTCCCAGCCAGGATCACACACAGAAAAGTGGAGATAAGGGTAAAGAAAGAATACCCACTAGTCCCCAGCAGTCCTAACAATAAGAATCTGGTCCCTCAAATACAATATGTAACTTGATTCTTTTCACAGTCCTTCACACTGAGAAATAGTCCAGAAGAAGACAATGCCAAAGACATCTCTGTGAGAAATGTCTCAATTCAAAGATCTCCTAATGAAAGATAGAAATTCATTGTCCGTGAGTACACCAGTATTGAAGAGCAGGATCCTTGATTTGGAAAATTTACTATAAAAAGAAATTTAATTCAACACTCATTTCTGCTAAACTAGCACCTTCCTTCCTTCCTTCCTTCCTTCCTTCCTTCCTTCCTTCCTTCCT
>NW_024962334.1:47438938-47448084 GCF_019238085.1 Lagopus leucura | reverse complement strand
CCTTCCTTCCTTCCTTCCTTCCTTCCTTCCTTCCTTCCTTCCTTCCTCTTCCATTCTGATCCCTTATTCTTATGCTTAGCTGAGTAACACCATTGAAATATGCAAAAGCCAGCCTCCACAATTTCCTCATGCAGCAAAAAAAATATATATATATTAAAAATTATGGTGTGTAACCATACAGTATTCTGATTCATTTTATAGACGGTCTCCAGGAAGTGTAGAGCAGTGCAATGGAGCATGAGGATGAATCTCAGTACTGTCTGAAGAAAGGATGTTTAAGGGCTAACCCATTTCACAGATGCAAGGTATAAAACATTAGTAAAAATTTTTGAATGCAATATTACAAAGATGCATTTCATGTACATTTAAAGCGTTTTCATCATGGAGCTTCTGCCAACAAAATAACTGTTACATCTTACTTTCCTAATTGATAACTAATTGCTTCTTATATCACTGGTAGTGATGTGTTGTTGGATCCTTTAAGGCTGACAGATTACTATAGACACAATACTGGAGTTCTTTAAGAACACTTATGAGAACATCTTTGAAATGTCTTTATTAAAAGCAATAGCATCTTTTCTAAATGGTGGATGGCAGCTGGCTGTGTGCCCTCACAGCCCAGAAAGCCAGTAGAATCCTGGGCTGCATTCAAAGCAGTGCATCCAGGAGGGTGACAGAGGGGATCTGCCTCTCTGCTCTGTGCTATGGACCTCATCTGGAGCACTGTGTCCAGATGTGGAGTCCTCAGTATAGGAGAAACATGGACCTGTTGGAACACATCCAGAGAAGAGCCACAAAGATGATCGAAAGGATGGAACAACTCTATTCAAAGGACAGACTGAGAGAACTCACTGCAGGACTGTTCAGCCTGGGGAAAAGAAGGATCTGGGGAGAGCTCAGAGCAACTTTGAGGTGTCTATGGGTGGATATAAGAAACAAGGGAACAGACTGTTGGTCTGTTGTGATAGGACAAGGGGAAATTGTTTCAAATAAAAGAGGGGAGATTTAAACTGGATGTGAGGAAAAAGCTTTTTTATAAGCTATCCTTATATAGTAAGGATAGTCAGGCACTGGAAGAATTGCCCAGAGAGGTGGTGGATGCTCCATCCCTGCAGACGCTTAAGGTCAGGCTGGACAGGGCTCTGAGCACCTGATGGAGCTGTGGGTGTCCCTGTTCATTGCTGGGGAGTTCAACCAGATGGCCTTTGGAAGGGTCCCTTCCAACTCTAAAGATTCTGATTCTGTGATTAAATGGAAGAAATCAGTGTCAGTGTATGAATTTGGAGAATGTGTTGCTGGATAGTGAGGATGTTTTATTTGGAATCAGTGACCTGAGCTCCCAACACAGCCAATTAAGTCATCTACACTCAAACCCTTGTATTAAAAAACAAAGAAAACAGCTTGAACACATAGTCCACTCTAGACTGTCATTTGCTTCAGGGAGCAGGGTATCCCTTGATATTTGCCAAGAAATGTGACTCATTTTAGGATCGTAAGAGGTTCAGTGTACAGGAAGAAGAGCACATGCATAGACACACAAACAAGTATTTCCACTCAGGCTTTACAGGGCATCTAATTCTCATGGGCATTGACTCAGAAGCTTGACTTAATAACACAGATGGCTGGAAAGCCCATACATCCTCTGCCTACTGTTGCAGTGTGATTTGCCTATTTTTGTGCATGAGATACTAACCAGTCCTTGCTTAGCAAAGTCATGAATGCTGTCAGAAGAACTCCTCAGGCGTAAATGGAAAAGCTACAGATGTAATGAAATAATTTGTCAGTGTGGATGGGGATAAGAGGTTGTAGGAAGTTTTGTTTGCTGTTTAGAAGAACTCAACTTACTTTTACTACCCCCTGGCTTGAAAGGATAGGAAAAACTAGAAGGCACAAAAGGGAAATAAAATACATTGCTTGCTCATTAGCAGAAAGAAACAACTCAGAAAGCTGTCCAACAGATGCTCTCCAAACCACTTGTAGTTCTGAAGAGACCAGAAAGGAGCATGCGATTTCTCTTTTGGAAATTTGTACCCAGATGACAGACGTGCACTTGCACAAAGCCAGACAAAATAAATCATTTTTTTTTTAATTAAAATATTAATGATCTTGCAGTGATTTTGTAACAGTTTTTTTTTTTTTCCTTTGTGCTGAAGGAGGCCAGAAAGTTTTTCATCCATCACAACTCTTTCTTTTCTAAATAGCAGACAATAGGAGAATATAAAATTAACCATTTCTCCACCTGTGTCTCGAACTCAGAAGGCTGGGCAGATATCTGATGGGTAGCTTCCAGCTGAAGAGTACAGCTTCATCAAAACTGATAATGCAGAGTGTGGAAACCTGAAAAGAATGGGTTTCCTGGATAGCATGGCTCCTCCACTTCTTGGCATCTTCCTTGGCTACTCATTGATAAATAAGGTATCTGAAGGGACATTTCTCAGGCTGTGAAATGCCCCCACTCAACAGATATCCTTAGAGCATGCATCAGTTTTCTGAGCAACACAATTCAGTAAATAACTCTCTCAAGATTGATTGTAATAAGAAAGCTTGAGTTTTGCAAAGGAAAAATTATAACCTGCTCCATATAAAATTTAGAACGGGCGATTTTGACCCAAACCAAATTTGATATTAGGAACAATTTCTTCTCAGAAAGAGTGGTAATGCAGTGGCACAGGCTGCCCCGGGAGATGGTGCAGTCACCATCCCTGGAGGTGTTTAAGAACAGTAGAGATGTGGCACTGTGTGACGTGGTCAGTGGGCACAGTGGGGTTGGGTTGGGGTTGCATGTGATGGTTCGGGTCTCTTCCAACCCAAATTATTCTATGAAAAACAGAAGGCAAACATCAATTCCTGCTTTTTTAGGCAGGAAATCTCATACTTGTCTCTGCTTCCACAAAGCATGGAGATAATTGTGTCAGGTGTCCCAAGAACTGTTGCTTCCTTCTGCTGTCTAAGGCTGAAGAGCTACTCCTTGTCACTATAACATTGAACATCCCTTCCACAGTAGGAAAAAAGCATCTCCTTCACAACAAGGCTTCCCATCAAAATTTGTAGGCTTGATTGTCTGAGAATATGTTGTTCCTTATGGCTGACTTGCTGCTAAAAGTGTTCACAGATACAAAGAGCCCAATAAAAGTATTTGATACAGCAAATTCTCAGCTACAAAGCATTATTCTTCAACTCAGCCACTACCATTATCTATGAACTGTTGCCAGCAATGAACAAGAGACTGCACGCCAACTTGTAAAATCTGCATGGTTGTCTAGAATGTGGCTTGTCTTTCACATTGCTGTCATCAGTGTCTGACTGTGCTCACACCCACTGTTTGGTCTCTATAAACATTCAGCAAGCATCAATGAATTTCAGTGAGTGCCATTTTTTCCTCATGGGGGAATTCAATGACATTCTTTTGCTTCATATGCACTTCTATGTCAGACATTATTTTGTCAATACCTCTCTACTGTTGTCTGTCACATGGCAACAAAATTTAATGGGATGTTGGTGGGAAGGTTCAATCTCTACTGCCATATTACCAACATCTACCTCTGACATTGTGGTCTTTCCCTGGACTGGGCTACAATCCTATTCAGGACAAAGGCTGAGGATCTTCCTGTACTCTCTGAGGAACCAAATGAAAGATTTCATTCAGTGCACCCAGCACACCCAGCAAGCTGGAGCAGCCTCACAAAGAGAGCTTGTTCCCATCTCACCACCAGCTCTGCAGGTTTCAGGCCATCACCTCTGAGCTGAAATGGACTGAGCACTTTGGGGAAAGCTTTACCCCCAGGGGAAAAAGCAGCTCAGAGAACGTGAGGCTGCTCATGAGAGTCCCTCACATGCTTCCCACACGCTCAGTCCAACAAGTTGGATGGAGATCAACAAAGCTTTATGAGGGCAAGATGATACTTGCTGGCGTGCGGTACCAGGGAACAGGTTACAAGCTCAGCAACTGCAAAATAAACAAACAAACAAATAAATAAATATGATTAAAGAAAAAAAGAAAAAAACATCAGAAATTATCTCATCCTTCCCCTATCTGACTCAGCAAGGATCTCTCACGGCTATCGATAAGCAGACTCTGGCTTCTGACATCCTGTTTTGCACCCTGCCTGGTATCAGGTGGGGGCTGATTGCTCCAGTCTGATCTCCGGAATAGAAAGTAAACAAAAATGAATAAATAAACACGCCAATTAATTAATTAGTGATGGTAATTGAAATGGAGACTAAAAATCATGAAAATAAAAGATAGAACCAATTATTACTTACAAAGAAGGCTTTATCTGGCAGCGAAAGTCGCAGTCTCGAGGGTCCCTCCAGATGTGCAGTTGATGCTGCTCTATCCTGCAGTACGCCCAGCTTCAGGCCCTTTCCCACAGGCTCTAAAAGAAATCTGAAAAGCAACAGGCTCCTGCTACAGCCAGACTCCTCCAGCTGTTGTGGATCCAGGACGGTCCATCAAAGCTGCCTCGATGGATGCCAGCAGAGGATCTGGCCCACTCATTTACATTCACGACTCCGTGGCGCAGCTGGCAGCTGTGAAAGGGCTCATTTGGAAGGCAGCGTGGCTGGGATCAACATCACTTAAGTGATAATCTGCTAATCAGGGCTTCTTCTGTCGGGAGTAATGCTCCCACCTCGTCTTTCCCTGCTGGCAGTTTTCTCCCACAAAGCTTGCCAAATCATTTTAGCTCCTGGCTGTTTTGGAGGGGTTTTCCTTGCTCACCTCCCAACTGGAGTTTGCCCTTGGTTCTGGCCCTGCATTGGATGACAACACACACACACAGAAAAAGAAGAAAGATCGATTCAAGCCCAGGTGTGCTGCTAGGGACATCCAGTCTGCCATGTGACTGGCAGGAATGGAGAGAGAGGTCTGGGGTTTTTTAGGAGCAAAAAAAGATCTTGTGCATATGGAGAAAAGTGAGGAGGTTTGAGGCACTCACTTCTCCTTTAGGACAGGAATGCTGTTGCTCGTTGCTCTGCAGATTATCACTGAAACAGCTAAGCTGTGGAGAGCCACAGGCAGAGCAACCATATATGAAAAGTGCTGTGAAATTTTCCAGGTTGCTGTTTTGAAAGAAGGAGCTAATAAATAACAAAAGTCCCTCACTAGGAAGAGAAAAATAGAGAATAAGCCAGAAATGGCACCAGTTGCTGCTCTGCAGGGAAAAGCCCAGGGCTCTGATCTCAATTCCACTTGGTTTATCTGGGTCCAAAGCATCAGCCTACAGCAAGGAGAATAACAGAGGTGGGATAAGGCAAGAGCACATGTTGCTTTGTAGAGCCTGTCTGCCCCACCTTATCTGTATGAAAACACAACCAAATGGATGCCAAGCCTATTGCTGATGAGGATTGTCCTTCACCTACTTGCATACCCTGAGCTCCTTTTGTACAGCTTGTTTCAGCTAAAGGTCACTGTATGAAGCCACTGACAATTGTGTTCTACTGCTGACTTTGTTAGCCCATCTGGCCTGCTTCAGATGCAAAATGCCTTTGGGTTCACAAGTCACCTCCTACAGTCCTTTGTCTACCTTAACCCAAGACCTCAACCCCACATGCCTCATCTCTCTCTTTTCCCAAACCATTTACAGCTCTGTGATCTTTCTGACACATTCTCTGCATCTTCTCATGTAGGGCACCCAGCCCCACCGTGTTGACTTTGCCCCATTTACTGAATCACCTTGTAAACCATCCTGCAGGGCATTAGAGGAGTTGACCACATCTATGACCCCATCTATGACCACATATCATAAGCATTTCTGTGTACTTAAAGAAGTAAAGAGCCTTTGCAGAGAAATGTAATTAAAATTTTATTCATTTATTTATTTTTGAATTTATCCTGTACAGAAAAATCTATTTATTACTATTTTTTATTTCATACCACTCAGAGGATGGGGTTTAGAAGAAATTGAAACAAAACAGAAGAGAAAGCTGCTGAAAACCAAAATACTGTCCCAGGAAGTGTTTTAATAGCTTTGACTCTCACCCTCACTCTTCTTGAGCATTTGTTTTTTTGTGAGTACAAAAAGCCTATTTTCCTTATTCTGACATTCATTTCCAAAGCAGCCCTGTTCCTTGAGTGCTGGATGCTAATGGAGAAAGCCATTGAATCATAGAACAGCTTAGGCTGAAAACATCCTCAAAGGTCATCCAGTCCTAACCCTGGGCTATGAGCAGGTTTACCACCCACCAGATCAAGCCCCATCCAACCTGGCCTTGAGCACCTCCAGAGGTGGAGCGTCCACAGCTTCTCTGGGCTTTTCATCTGGCTTCTCATTTTGCAGTGTGAGAATTTTTCACCCTGGGTTTTGTCCACGAGACCCAGAGCAGATGTTTTCTTAAAGAGCCAACAAAGAAGCCATCACACACAGCTTCCAGTCATCTCAGCCAAGAGTTACGACTTCAGCTTTGTACAGTGTCAATTACACTTCTATTCTACTCCTTCTCCTCTCTGACCATGTAAAAATAGAACGTTGACAGCAAAATTCTGCTCTTTACAACACATGCAACAAAAATGGCCAGAAATTCATCATGGCTATCTGGCTAAATGCACAAACGCAACGTGTCCAAAGCTGCTGCTTGTATATTTTGGCCTTGACTGCAAACAAAACACCAGCAATAGCCAAGTGAAAACAGAGCAGAAAAGGCTGTCTCACCCTTGGTGACACTCGGTCATTGGACTGGCTTCTTGCACAATGAGGGATTTTTGCAGCGTGGCTGTCAACCCCATCCATGTCAGACCTTTCCCTCCCCTGATCAAAGGCTTTGGCTGATGTAAGTCGTGATGTTTCACTGAACCTGAGTGACCCAGAAGAGAAAGGACAAGAGGTGTTTTATCCAGGCTGGGATCTCATCTCCACCAGAAGGGAAACATTCATCCAGCTGGAAGGAGGAGATGTTTATTATTAGGCCATGTAAAAGTTAGCTACAATACAGAGCCAATTCACAAGAGCAATAATTCCTGGTCAAAACCATAGCCAGTTTAGATTGATTATGTATTTTTTTTATGATGTTTTACATCAGTGGGAGGATCTAAACATTTTGGTTTGTTGTAAGATGTTAGAGAAACTCAGTTCAACACGTGCCATACCCAAGGGTCTCCTTAAAATAGCAACATTACAAAGGCTTCTTTTAGTGCCGCATTCCTTCTGGGTTCATTATGCACACATTCATGGATGCAATCTGAAAGAAAAACAAAACAAAACTTAGATGTCCAAATTACCTTTGCCTTGACATAAAAAAGATGCCTGGAACAGATCTGCAGGAGAATGGAGTCCTGTGCCCTCCAGTGGGAAGAGACCAGACAAACAACAGCAGGCATCTGGACATGCAGAAGAGCTCATCTCTCTCTCAGAGGTCTGCAGAGAGGGAAAGAGTTGCCTTGCAACCTTGGCTGAGAGAACACACAATGTCTGGAGATGAATAGAGACGATAAAAGCATCTTCCTGGGACACAGCCCCCAAAAATGAGCAAACTCAGCTGTTTCTTGTTTGGCCTCGCATAAATCAGAATTTCCAATAGCGGTAGGACCTAAAAGCAGAGGGCCTGATCCTCAGCACCCAATGAGTCAGGATGAGAAAGAGAGAACCTTTTCACATGGGGAAAGAAGCGGGCAGTTTGCTTGGGAAGAGAAGTGCTGGGATGATGCAGATTGGGAAATTCTCACATGTTCTCCTCTGGTGCCTGACTGGGAGCTCCAGCCTTGGTTTAGGCCTTAAGGCATGCCAGGGGAGGTTCAGGTTGGATGTTAGGAAACATCCTTTCACCAAAGAAGTGGTGATGCATTGGCACAGGCTGCCCAGGAAGGTGGTGGGGTCACCATCCCTGCAGGTGTTCCAGAACCATGGAGATGTGGCACTGAGGGATGTGGGCAGTGGGCATGGTGGGGTGCGTTGGGGTTGGTGATCTCAGAGGTCTTTTCCAAACTTCTATTTCTATTTCTAAAAATTCTATGATTGTTTGATTCACTGTGGCTTTAGAGGGACCTCAGCCATACAGTCCAACTGCTCAGCACCCACAAGCCTGCTCTGCTCACCTCTTCTGTCCTCACTCCTATCTTGCACAGAGCCATGGGAGCTGGCTTACATCCTCTACTTGAGGAAACTCCTCTTTAGAGCTGCATTTGATGCTCATGACTCCAAAGACCTGCAGCCCTTGCAACTCCTATCCTCCCAGAAAAGAGCAACGAAGCAGACTGCTGTAATTGGATTTAGGGAATCTTATTGTATTGGATTTACTTTGTTTGTAGATAACAGGGATCCAGAAGAACATCCGTCATAGTCTTGGTGGCCATAAGATTGGGGTTCTGCTGGGCCGACTTTGAGCTGGGGCTGGAGGGAGGGAACAGTTTCCTTCTTGCACAGCTTCAGCAGTTTCTGCCTTTAATCATTAAATGATTGGATGGAGAAATTACCAGCCTAAAGACATCCCTGGCCCAGTCCCAACACTGGATACAGGGGAGTAACCAAAGTCTGGATGTCTCCTAAACCCTATCAGATCCTGTTTTATTTTACACCACCTCTGTGTAACAGAGGGAGAGGTGGGGAGTAATGCAACCTATGAACAAAACTATTGCTTCTTCTCTCTTTCCCACCCAAATAATAATAACAAAAAACAACAAAAGAGATGCTATGGGGCCCATGAAACTTTGCAGCAGAGTTGTTTGGTTTTTTTTTCTTTCCCCTCTTCTTCTCAGAAAAGACTATAGAGCCCCAGGTACACATTTGCTCAGTTTGCCCCACACTAAAACACATGCAGACACTCAGTTCCCACCAGGGATGAAGGCTGTCCCACCCCTTCAGGTTGAGCAGACTGGAGAGAAGTGAGCCAACAGCCCCCTCAAAATGAAACAAAATGAAGTAAAGCAGCAGAGGTGGAAATACCTTCCCCAGGATTCCCCTTCAAGAACCTCCTTTTTGAAACCCCTCCCCCAGGAACTATATTTGTAATCCCTACGTGGGGCATAAATTTGGGAACAGCGTGGATGAGGGGCAGTGAGGCAGACTGATGGTGTTGGGGTGGATGGGGGGGTTGGGGGGAGGGGGGAGAGGTTTGGCTTCATCGCTTTTAAATCCTTCATCCCAAACCTTCGCGTGGGTGCCCCCTTCAGCACGCATTGCCCAACCGGAGAGCAGGGGGTGGGACGGGGGGGG
>NW_024962334.1:47438159-47438838 GCF_019238085.1 Lagopus leucura | reverse complement strand
GCGGTGATGTGCGGTGGGAAGGGCTGCGGGATGACCCCGTGCCTCTCAGCCCAATGGTCAAAGGCTGAGTACGGCCGACCAATGGTAACCAAGCCGGAGGGGAGGCTTTTATACCTTCCCCGCTCTCCCTGCGGTGCAGAGGCTGGCAGAGAGAGGCAGAGGGCTGGCAAGTAGGAGGAGGAGGAGGAGGAGGAGGAGGAGGAAAAGATTGCATCAAGAGCAGCACTTTTTTTCCCCTCCCTCTCTCTCTCTCTCTCTCTCTCTCTCGCTCTCTTACAGGAAGCCCTACTCTACCTTAGCCTTGGAAAGAGCCCCTTTTCATAAAATTAGCTGAAGGCACCTATTCACAGCCATGGGGCCGTGAAAAAAAAAAAAAAAAAAAGGCAAAAAACCGACTGCAGGGGGTTTTTTTTTTTTTTTTTTCTCTCTCTCTCTCTTTTTTTCTCTCTTCGCTCCAAAAAAATAAAAGAGAAATGTGCACAGCTCCGCTCGGCAAAAACGCGTTGTTTTTACCGTCTGCCCTCCGGCAGGGTATAGAGGTCCGTTTGGTTTGGTTTAGGGTGTTTTATTTTTATTTTATTTTATTTTATTTTTCTTTCTCGCTCCTTATTTAGCTCGCTAAATCACAAAATCCGGGAAGAAAGAAAGGAAAAAAAAAAAAAAAAAAAAAAAAAAAAAG